>NC_041382.1:524117448-524130215 GCF_002162155.2 Triticum dicoccoides
CCCCAAAATCGATGCGGGACTAAATCCAACAATGTCCCCCTCACACATCGGTCACCCATGGGCCCGCTAACACCAACACTTTCCCACCAACCATGATCGACCACTCGTGAGTCCACCGAGATTTATTCTGGGCACCTGGGCTCCGATACCAATTGTTACGCAATCTCGGGTCCGATAACACTAGCGTTTCCAACCCATCTGCGTCACTAGACCCAACCGAAGAGCAACACCGAGTTATGAGAGGCCTTGGGCCCTCCTCCCCCCCAATAATAGCATGTTAGGAGGGGACACCCCCGCCTTTATAAGTCGTGTTATGGCTCCCCCCACAACTGATGTGGGACTAAACCCAACACTCATGATTACGGATGTCACGTGATTGTATGAAAAGAAAAAATAATATTGGGATATCACTCCTCAAGATATCGAGAGCTACCAAACTGCTAATGTCGGTGTTCTGGGAACGGGGGTCCCCAGACTTGCCTGCCTGCGGCCTGCGGCGTGGCTCAAAGGGGGGCCCAGCACGGCCCATCTTCACCAGCACAAACCCAAGACCCTCGCGAGGGGCCAAGCCTCGCGGGGCGGACGACACGGAGCTTCCTCAGGCACGGCCTCGTCAGGCTGGCTCACGAGGAGGCGGAGAGATCAAGGCGGGGTACCTCGCGAGGTGCCCGTGATGCAAGCCATGACGACTCAGGGCGCCAGGCGGGTGCCAGCCCGCGCAGCGCCCTCCTTTCCTCTTTAGTGCAAAGGGGGCAAGCACAACCGTGGAGTACCGAGGCGTCAGGCAAAGGTTGTCATTTCGGTGCAACAAGACCAAGACTAGGAGGACTACGAGACGGAGGTCACCATGGATCCCAAGACGGCGTCATCACCAGAGCTTTGCGCAGGCGAAGACTATTTTTGTCAGGATAGTTGATACTTGATGTCCCCCTTCAAATTAGCCCGACATTGTTGGCTCCCTTCCCGCTCAATATTTGGGGAGAGGACCAGGGCCACTATAAATAGGACCGGCCACCCACGTAGCAAGGGGTTCGGCTCAGTCTCCTCCAAGGGCTCGACAAGTAGAGAGGTGGTACGCAGAAAGAGAGAGTGAGATAGAGAAAGGTGGCTGAACTCCTCCCAGCAGTTCATCGCCCCAGCCAAGAACAGACCCTCGCGAGGCTGTTCTTCCTTGTACTGTTCATCATCATCCGCCCGAGAGGCAATCCACCACACCACACACTGGAGTAGGGTATTACACCACAACGGTGGCCCGAACCAGTATAAACCTTGCGTCCCTTGTGTTTTTCTTTTCATAGCTTTGATCCTAGCGTGGCGGAGGGGTGCAGGAAGGTAGGAGGCGAAATCTCCGTGCGCACCCCAGTGTTCGTACCTCAAGGGTCTGCCGGAACCCGAATCCGACAGCTAAGTTTGATGTGCTATGAAAGTGGCTGTCACAACAGGTGTGCTTGATCTATGCTCTATGTTGCATTTCATTGCTTTCCGATGATGTGTTTACGTTGATGCTTTCAGATGAACTATGGTGTTGCTTTCAGTATTATTTGTGAACGGTGAACATGTGTGTTTTTCTTTTAGTAGCACTTGAAATGTATGTATTTGAAAACATCGATGTTTGACTAAAGATGTTAAAATGAAGTTGGAGTGAGGTTTATTGCATTTGAGTGAGAGAAATACGTGTATATTTTGAGATGTGTTAGAATGCACCCCCTAAAAACTTGGGAGTTCTGGGATGCGGCTTTGGACCTTAAATTTTGAAGATGGAATAGAGTTACTCTAAGTGAAATAGATAACGGCACAAGCAACAAAGTGATACTCATGTAATAAGTCATCATCAGATCCAGGCAGAAATCGGCATTAGCATAGCAGTAGTGCTTCATCGACGATACCTATTCTTTTAAATGCATTGACGATTCCTTCTCTCTTTCTTTTTACGATAACACTAACGCGCGCGCACCCCAGTGTTCGAACCTCAAGGGTCTGCCGAAACTCAAAATCCGACATTTGGCGCGCCAGGTAGGGGTGCGTCGGAATTCGTCTTCCACCGCTCCGTGCCACGTCGCGTCGTCATCACCATGCCCGGCGACCAGGAGGGTAACCCAGACCCATGGGCTGCGTGGCCCGCCCGCACAGAACCGCTCGCCTCGGGCGACCCTGTGCCCCAGGCAGCTCGCGGTCCGCAGGGCGCTGCGGGCCGCGGGTGACGCGGACAGGCTTCGACAACTCTTACACCACGGCAGGCACGGTCGGCAGCAAGGGCCTCCAATCACGCCTCGACAACGACACCGTACACCCGCCGGGAGCAGGCGAACTCGAGAGCCGCACTCACGGTGGCCCGAGAGCTACTGCAGTGCAGACTGCTGGAGGGCGGCCACGACGTGCTGCAGGAGCGAGTGGCAGAGCTCCTGGGCTTCGCCGCCTCGGGGGCTCACCCCTTCTCCACCCAGCTCCCATCTCAAGCCCAGGGCGACCTACGCGGGGGCCCCGCACGCGCCCGTGGGCTCCAAGGCTACTCTGACGCCAGCGAAGCTGTCAGCGCCGGACCGGCGGCGGCGCTGCCCCCGCCCCCGGTCCGCGAAGAAGGACTCAACATGACCCGTGGCCCTAGTGGGTGGCCGCGCTGACACCCCACGGTGGGCCTGTCAGGCAGGACTGCGTGGCATGCGGGGCATTACGGCGTGGCATTCGGGATGACGGCGCCGGAGGAATACGTGCCCCTCATGATGGACCAAGGACACCCTCACGAGAACGGACAAGGCTCGCTCCTCAGCCCAAACTGGGGTGACGAGGCACTAGAAGCTGAGCCTTTCCAGGAGCCCCGGGACGGTCCCACTGGCCACGCTGGAGGAAACGATTATCGGGTACCGCTAATTCTTCAGGAGCAGGTATACGCTAACCATCGATCGTAGGAGGTGCAGGTCGCTGCAGCGAGCAGCTGCCCCGCTCCCACAGTCTCCTACCCCTCGGGAGGAGGACGCAGGGGGCTGCAGGAGAGAGGCAGGGATCCGACATCGCCACCGCGGCGTTCGGAGCAAGGCGTTCTCAGGAGGTAGGCCCTCCGCTGGGGAGGTGCCCCAGGGCCTGCCCCCGGCGGAGGACCCGTGGTCGTCGGGGGAACCGTTGGCGACCGCTCTACCCCATCGGGCGGCGTCCTGGTTTCCGGTCGTTGCTGATGGCACTAGAGTGTGGCGCAAGGCGGGGCCCTCATCTGGCGATATGAAGCAAGGCCAGTACCTATGAAGAAGGCCCAGTGCCTGTGAAGCTCGCCGCCCCGTGACACTCTCACGTAATAATGAGTGGGGTTGTACACGCCCCGGAGTCTCAGGGGTGCCGGCCTCAGGCCCTGGGGCTCCCTCACACGCCCAGTAGCAGCACTTAGCTCCGCACTGGTGAGAAGACGTCCAAGACTAGACTAGGTGCCGGACGCGGTCTTTTGTTTGCTTTTGTTGCTCTTCCCTTTGGTTGCCGCTTTCCCCCGCTGGATTCAAGTTGGATTCGAATTTCAGATTTGCGTGTGTTCGGGGAAGGGGTGCTTAGTCTCGTTCGAGCAATTTCTCGCATTTCGGTTACCGCTTCGCCTCAGCTGCCTCCCCTCGTGAGCCCCTCGCGAGCCGGGTCAGGCCTAACTTGCGCGCAGCCCAGACTGCCGCCGCCGCGTCCTCTCAGGAGGGCGTCTTACTGCAGGTCCAACGGACTCAATCAGGAAACACTCCGGGCTCCACAGCCTCCCGCGGGCTGCCCCAGGGCCAGCAAGGGACAAAGGTAAATTAGCCAACCAGCGCGTCGCTTAAGCCAACCACTTGGCGCGGGCGCATGGGCAATGTAGCTCCTACTGATACGATAAACACAAGTTTTACATGAGGGCCCCCCCCTCCAAAATGCTCTCACAGCTATCAGGCCAAAACCTGAGTTCTATTCATACAGGGTAAGCAGGAACGGTGCACAACCAGTCAGATGAATCTCCCAATGCGTCCTCAGGAGCGCCATCGGGGCTGTTGCTGGCGTCGCTGAACTCGCCACCGCTGCCCGCGTTGCCACCAGCGGCGTCAGGGCCGCCCGTCACGCCACCCTCGCCGGCCGCCACGATTGCGTCATCGTTATCCGAGGCGAAGGCCCTGATAAGAGCCTCCACATGGTCTTCCACCCAGTGCGCCAGCTCACCTCGAACGGCCTGGGGGACTGGGGCGATGGCGGCGTCGAAATCGAAGTGGGGATCCATGCTCCGGAGATGGCTGAAGACACGAGAAAAGGCGCGCCTGAGCAGGGCGCGGCTCCTCTCCTCCACCAACCTGTCAGCCCTGATCGACCGCGCCTCCAGCTGCGTCACCACGTCAGTAAAGAATTGAAGATTGCCCGCGTAGTTAACCGCGTGCGGCTTGCCGACGGTCTCCTCGCAGATGTTGCCCAAGGCCGCGTTGGCCCTCTCCTGGAGCGTGGTCAGCATGGGGCCGTGCTCATGCTCCAAGAGCCGCCGCTGACGTATCTCGTCCGCGTTCTGGCACGCGACGGCCTCAGCCTCCTCCACCCGCTGGCGAAGAAGGAGCACCTCAGCCTGGGAGGTGGTTAGCCCACCTTGCGCCACCTCAAGGGCGGCCCGGGAAGCATCGGCCCGCCGCATCACCTCCTCCAGCTTGGCCCTCAGGGCAGCAGTCCTGCCTTCGGCTTCGGCCCGGATCAACCCCAGCTTCTCCTCGAACTCGTGCTCGAGGTTCAAATGCGCCATCGCCACCCGACTTCCGACCTCCTCCAGGACACGGGCTTCCTGTGCAGCGACATCGTCCTCCGCCTGCGTCACCAAGCACTCCCTCGTCTCCAGACGCTCGTACTCGCGGGTACGTTCGGCGGCTTCCAGCGTCAGCGCCTCCTCACGCTTCTGGAGCTCCGCCGAGTCGCCGGAGGCCACCCTCATCGACGCAAGGGCTGCCTCACGCAGCTCCACCTGCTCCTCCAGCGAGTGGCACCAGGCTAGGAGCTCTCGAGCCTGCTCCTCCATAGCCGTTCGCCGCCGGTCAGCCTCCCGAGCTTCCTCAGCAGCCCGGGACCGGGCCTCCCGAGAGGCCACCAACGACGCCTTGGCCTTTGCTTCATCAAGGTCGTGCTGACGGCGCGCAAGGGCGATGGCGCCCTCCAGCTCGCGCCTCTCTGCAGCCAGGTGCAGGCCCTCGGCCTCAAGGCGCGCGTCTTCATCAGCAATCTCCACACCAAGCAGGCTCACTACGTCAGTCGCCCTTCGAAGGAATCCTTGGCGGAGAGCTCGACGCTCCCGAGCGCGCTCAAGCACGTCTTCCACACCATCATCTGCCCTGAGCAAGCGCTGGGGGCTGCAGGTCAGCGCTCCCCCTCCAGGCTGGGGCTGGGGGCTGGCACCCTCCCGACGGCCGGGCACGCCGCGTCAGAAGCGCGGCCTGGGGCCAGCCCAACCTCAGGAGAAGAGCGCAGGAAGCGCCTCAGCCAATCGCAGTCCACAACCAGGCGAGAAGCCCATGGCAGGTTGGCTATGCCACGAGAAGGCTCGCGAAGGAGGATCACGAGGTGCGCGGGGCCACGATACGCCTCGGGATGGTTCGCCTCTTCGATCGCCCTCGCCACAAGGGACTTCGCTGCTTGGGGCACTCGAGGACGGTGGAGGGGGCAAAGCCAAAGGGGACGGCTCCTCAGCCGTCTCAGCAGGCTCGGCTGGAAGGGGCCTGCGGAGCAAGGGTCAGTAAGAGCAACGGAAGGATCAGGAGCATGGAAAGGAGAAGGCTTACTCATCAGTGGCGAAGTACTTTCTGCGCTTCAGCATGCGACAAGGGTAACCGTCGCCAGGGCCTCCCTTCTCTTTCGGAGAGCCCCAAAGTCCACGCAGAAGCGGTCTAAGAGTCGGGCGCAGGGATCAACCTGCGACGAAGATGGAGCGTCAAGACGATCAGCGTCAGGGGCGCCTGCCTGATGTGCGCCGCCAATCGCCTCCCCAAGAGAAGCAGCTGGAGCCTCAGGGGCCCCAGTCGCAGGCGCAGAGGGCAGCTGTTTGTCACCCTCAGCCTCAGCGGTATGGGCCCCAATAACTGCTTCCTCATGAGCCTCGCCCGGTGCCGTCACCACGCCGGGAGCCCCCTCGGCCTCTGGCGCCTCGTACCTCCCTACTCCGCCACTCGGGGACGAGTCGCCTTGGCCGACTGGAAGGGCAGTCACCACCATCGGATTCTCGCAAGACCCCTGAAGGCCGGCGGGGCGCAGCCCCTACTCATCGAAGGAAGGCATCTGCTTCACAAAGTCGACCCTGCTCTGGCAGAGGTACAACAAGGCCCCTCCCCGCCGGACGCTACCGGGGTTGGGGTCCCCAGCCAGGGTCAAGAGCGACGTCTTCAGCACCTCAGGAGCCAGGTCCTCTTCCTGGAGCCTCATACTATCCTCGCGCCCACGGAAGGCCCACATCCGGCGAGAGTGGCGTTGAAGAGGAGCAACGCGGCATAGCAGGAACTCTTTCACCACCTTGGGCGCTGTCACGCTAAGCGACCTTAAGAGCGCGAAGCGGCGCCAGACGAAGACGAGCCAGGGGCTCTCAAGCGCCACCTGGTTCCAGCCCGAATTGGGGACAGTAGGCGAGGTCGGCTCCGTTAGTAGGGGGCTGGGCACCCCTGCGTCCACATACAGCCACCGCTCGCGGAACCCAACCGCGGGCAGGGGGAGGTTGAAGTCAATCCCAGAGGCGGCAGTCTCTGGCGCGGCAACGAAGCTTACGCCCGCCCAGCATTGGGTAGGGTCGACAAGATGCAGCGAGAAGAAGTGCGCAGCAAGGCAACCGAAGGAGGGATGCCCACCATGGCTTCGCAGACGAAGGCGAAGACCGAAAAGAGAGTGATGGATTCAGGACTCAGATGCAGCACGTGGATCTGATAGTGGGAGAGCACGGCATTGAAGAAATCAGAAAAGGGGGGAACCAGACCTGCCCACAGGGCATCGGCGAAATATGGGACCTCGGTAACTATCCTGCCGATGGAGAAGTGGGACGCGGGCCAGGCCGTTGTTCTCCCGCATTCATTGAAGATGGTGGCCAGAGCCAAGCTGACCTTACCCAAACCCTCAGCGGAGGCCGCCAACGGCGGCGGGCGAGGCGGAGACACGGGATTCTTCCCTCTTCCCTTCTTCGTCGGGGCCATGGCGATAGGAAAGGGGGGAGGATTCGAGATTGAATTGAAAACAGAAACCAGGGTTCGAGCGGAGGAAGGACAGGAAGCGCTCGAGCGATAAAAGGGGAACGGCTGTGTACGACTACGGGTCCGCCTAGCAAGGCGCAAGATAAGGAGGGCGTGGGGGAACAGTGCCGCCCACGTCCAATCAACTGCCGCGCGGCGCCTAAGGCCGCAGGCTGTTAGGGCCCGCGGCGCTTCGCTCTTGCCCTTCCGCCTCCCTCCACGGCCAAGTCCAGGCGCGCCTTGGGCCCGGGGGCTACTGTCGGCGTTCTGGGAACGGGGGTCCCCAGACTTGCCTGCCTGCGGCGTGGCTCAAAGGGGGGCCCAGCACGGCCCATCTTCACCAGCACAAATCCAAGACCCTCGCGAGGGGCCAAGCCTCGCGGGGCGGACAACACGGAGCTTCCTCAGGCACGGCCTCGTCAGGCTGGCTCACGAGGAGGCGGAGAGATCAAGGCGGGGTACCTCGCGAGGTGCCCGTGACGCAAGCCATGACGACTCAGGGCGCCAGGCGAGTGCCAGCCCGCGCGGCGCCCTCCTTTCCTCTTTGGTGCAAAGGGGGCAAGCGCAGCCGCGGAGTACCGAGGCGTCAGGCAAAGGTTGTCATTTCGGTGCAACGAGACCAAGACCAGGAGGACTACGAGACGGAGGTCACCATGGAGCCCAAGACGGCGTCATCACCAGAGCTTTGCGCAGGCGAAGACTATTTTTGTCAGGATAGTTGATACTTGATGTCCCCCTTCAAATTAGCCCGACATTGTTGGCTCCCTTCCCGCTCAATATTTGGGGAGAGGACCAGGGCCACTATAAATAGGACCGGCCACCCACGTAGCAAGGGGTTCGGCTCAGTCTCCTCCAAGGGCTCGACAAGTAGAGAGGTGGTAAGCAGAAAGAGAGAGTGAGATAGAGAAAGGTGGCTGAACTCCTCCCAGCAGTTCATCGCCCCAGCCAAGAACAGACCCTCGCGAGGCTGTTCTTCCTTGTACTGTTCATCATCATCCGCTCGAGAGGCAATCCACCACACGACACACTGGAGTAGGGTATTACACCACAACGGTGGCCCGAACCAGTATAAACCTTTCGTCCCTTGTGTTGTTCTTTTCATAGCTTTGATCCTAGCGTGGCGGAGGGGTGCAGGAAGGTAGGAGGCGAAATCTCCGCGCGCACCCCAGTGTTCGAACCTCAAGGGTCTGCCGGAACCCGAATCCGACAGCTAAGTTCGATGTGCTATGAAAGTGGCTGTCACAACAGGTGTGCTTGATCTATGCTCTATGTTGCATTTCATTGCTTTCCGATGATGTGTTTATGTTGATGCTTTCAGATGAACTATGGTGTTGCTTTCAGTATTATTTGTGAACGGTGAACATGTGTGTTTTTCTTTTAGTAGCACTTGAAATGTATGTATTTGAAAACATCGATGTCTGACTAAAGATGTTAAAATGAAGTTGGAGTGAGGTTTATTGCATTTGAGTGAGGGAAATACGTGTATATTTTGAGATGTGTTAGAATGCACCCCCTAAAAACTTGGGAGTTTTGGGATGCGGCTTTGGACCTTAAATTTTGAAGATGGAATAGAGTTACTCTAAGTGAAATAGATAACGGCACAAGCAACAAAGTGATACTCATGTAATAAGTGCGGAAATCGGCATTAGCATAGCAGTAGTACTTCATCGACGATACCTATTCTTTTAAATGCATTGACGATTCCTTCTCTCTTTCTTTTTACGAAAACACTAACGCTCACATATATATAGCAACTCGCCCATATGTCTGGATAACTGTCTAGTTAAGTTTGCACGAATCTTGACACATTGAGACAGTTTTCGCGTGCCACGTAGGACAAGTCCGGTGTGTGGGTGTTGAAAAGGTCGCCCACACGCCACACATCACACGGTTACCAGTTGTGTTGTGTGGGCGAACTAGTTTTTGCCCACACAGCCACCACCTAGTCCGCGCATGTGGGCGAACTGATTTTCGCCCACACGACAGCCGTACATTGTTGGATGACAACTGCAGTTGCGCGTACATGGCAACTAGGCAAACACACATGGCAACTATGATTCGTTTGGTAGACGGCAACTGCAGTTGCGCGTACGTGGCAATCAGATAAACATACATGACAACTGTGATTAACCACACGTGGCAACTAGGTAAACACACATGACAACTATTGTTTGACCATATGTGGCGAGTAATTAATCACACAGGACAATTGTGATTTGGTTACACGCGGCAACTATCATAAATTAGACATAGCAACTATAGTTAACCAAAACAGAGAGAGTTGTCATGCTTTTACAACCACATTTGTCATCCCGGATAACTACATCTGCCATCCCGGATGGCAACTAAATCGTCATCCCGCAGGTACCTAATGTAGCTGCGCCGGAACGTGTGGGTATATTTGCTCCGTGCCACACGCGCGGGGTGAGGATGAGTAGTACTTGTTGGGCTTGTGGCACGAAGTAGCTGCGCGCCTACACACAGCTCGCGTGGGTTGCCTCCTACTCATACCACACATGGTGTGTGGGCGAATGTCTATTATGTCACACGTGCGATGGATATCGGCGTCCTCTTTTTATTATGGTTTAGAAAACAACTTGAGAAAGGAAATGAGAGAAACGGATACTTGTAACATGGATAGCGATTGGATTAGCAAAGACACTTTTCTTGTTCTACTTGTTCTTAAGTTATCTTATTTGATTTGATAATGCGTTAAACTAATGACGGATGCTAAACCCTTGGTCATCGGTGCAACCACCCCATGTCGTTACTATATGTAATGTATACCGCCAGTCACAATCTCAGTTAGAAGGGAAACTTAGTGTGTGTTACCTTTTTATTTCTTCGTCGCGAAGAGAGAAAAGGCGATCTCACCAGCGGTCAGAAGAGTTTCCTCCGCTGTCGTATTCCAACGGCTCTCCTCCGCCGAGAAGGGGGTCGTTGGATCCACGCGTATTTTTTTTCTTGATTGGTGTTCTTTATACAAAGACTAGCGTTCGGTTCTTTTTTTGGTTTTGTGAGGTCGGTGTCCAGGGTGCTTGTACTATAGTCTTTATGATATAAAGTGTGACTTGTATTGCCATGAAAAAGAACAACGATCGGATCATGAATTGACGGCTCGGATTAAGCAAAACAAGTGGCCTATAAACGGCTAAACGCCACCCGTTCAGAGTGATGGTTGACGAATGCGTAGGACCGCCCATCGTTATAGCAGCAGCGGCGGATCCGCGCCCTCCGGGTCTGGGTGCTGCCGCCCCGCCACGCCCCGGAAGTCATCCCCGGACGCGGACGCACACCTCCCAACACGTCCCGTCCACCCCGGCCCGATCCTCCGCGCACGCCAGACAGAGGTGGGCGAGCACTACTACACACACCCATCCACGCTCACTACAAGAGCCAGCCACGCACGCGACCGCGCCCAAGGACACGACGACCAACCAAGGGAGAAGAGAAGAGAAGAGAAGAGAAGGGAGAGGGCGGCGACGAGGGCGCACGACGGCACGCCGAACGCTCTCGCAATGCATCACGCCAAGACCGACTCGGAGGTGACGTCGAGCATGGCGCCGTCGTCGCCTTCGCGGGCGCCCTACTACGTGCAGTCGCCCAGCCACGACGACGGCGAGAACCACTCCAAGACGGCCGCCTCCTCCTTCCACTCCTCCCCGGCCGCCTCCCCGCCGCGCTCGCTCGGGAACCACTCCAGGGAGTCCTCCTCCTCGCGCTTCTCCGGCAAGGTCCCCTCCGCCGGCTCGTCCCGCCGCGGGGTCGCCGGCGGAGGCGGGAAGGGCGGCGGGGGTGGCGGCGGCGGCGAGGCGGCGCGCCGCAGCCCCTGGATGAAGGAGGCGGCCATCGAGGAGGAGGGGCTCCTCATGGAGGACGACGACGACGCCGACGGCCGCGCCGGCGGCTTCTCGGCGCTCCCCAAGAAGGTGCGCTACGGGCTGGCCTTCGTCGGCGCCTTCCTCGTGCTCTTCACCTTCTTCGCCCTCATCCTCTGGGGCGCCAGCCGCAACCAGAAGCCCGTCGTCTCCGTCAACGTACGTACTAACCTCCTCCTTTCCTCTCGGCCGGATTCGTGATTCGTCGTCTCTATGCAAGAACTGACGATTCCTCTCCGTTGATTGCGCAGAGCGTCACGTTCCACAGCTTCGTGATCCAGGCGGGGACGGACGCGTCGCTGGTGCCCACGGAGATGTCCACGATCAACGCCACGGTGAGGCTCACGTTCCGCAACACGGGGAGCTTCTTCGGCGTGCACGTCACGGCGCAGCCCGTCACGCTCTACTACTCCCAGCTCCTCATGGCATCCGGCGACGTAAGCATTCATTCATTCCCGCACGCGCATCCTTAATTCCTCGTACAGATTTCTTTGAACGGTTTCATCTGATTGATCGGTCGAATGGTAAGCCTCAATTTGGAGAACAACCGAGTCAATCTGTTACGTAAATGGCTGTGAATTAATCACAATACCGCATTCAGGTCATTCGGCCTGAACGATTGATTTCTTGTTGATAGATACGTAAAAATTTGTGCGCTGCATTTACGTCAACCACTAGTCTTATGAACACACATTTGCATATTGTAAGCCCAAAGAGAAAGTCAGTCTTGCTCTGTGGTTTCTAGATGTGAACTTTGGACTACAGCTGCACATGTCTTGACCAAAACAAAGGGCGTTAATTTTAGCCATGGCAACGTCTGCTGATAGCTACAAAAGCAGAGACCAATTCCCCGCAAAATAAACAAAAAACAGAGACCACTGAACACTGTTGAAAAACTCGGACACCACATCGCCATCCCGAGTTGCTGTCATCCAGTTCATATTCTTTATTTCCTTCTTTTTCCGCGGGAAATCCAATTCATATGACTTCTTTCCTTTTTTTTTTCTATTGAACTCAAGCTACAAAACCATCTACTAGTAAATATAGTTCTGAATCCTGGTACAACAACTGTGGCAGATGAAGTACTTCTACCAGCCTCGGAAGAGCCAGCGCAAGGTGGCGGTGACGGTGGTGGGCAACAAGGTGCCGCTGTACGGCGGCGGCGCGGGGCTGAGCAGCACGCCGGGGCCCAAGGGCGTGCCCCCGCCGCCGGTGCCGCTGCAGCTGACGCTGAGGATCAGGGCGCGGGCGCTGGTGCTGGGCAAGCTGGTGAAGCCCAGGTTCTACAACAACGTGCAGTGCAGCGTCCGCCTGGACACGACCAAGCTGGGCAAGGCCATCTCCCTCAAGAAATCATGCACCCACGTCTAGCCACCCTGCCAGACCTTTCTTCTTGTTGTTGCTGCATATGTTATGTCCGTAATGTAATACTCCTACGTGGATTACTGCCATTTTGAAGGGAGAAAGCATCATGTCTGTTGTGTATGTACAGATGAATTTTGTCGCCTGCGTCGGGATGGAATGAATGAATGATCACGCGTTTCTTGCCGCATTTTTCCATGGACGGTGACGGTGTGGGTGTGGCGTGGGTTTTGTGATGCGTGCACGATGCGTGGTTGCCGTGAAGCCGGTGTTGCTGCCGTTTTTGGTGCGGTATGGATTGGTGGACGTTGCTGTCCCATCACCGTCAGTGTAAACTGCTCCCATAAACCGT
>NC_041382.1:524130528-524195714 GCF_002162155.2 Triticum dicoccoides
ACACGGAGGTTTTAACTACCGTGGTGAGCAATGCTAGAACGACGGACAGATTTTACGTAATTTACAGAATGGTGCTAGCTGGCAGTGTTTGATTGGAGATTAGACTAATCACAGTGGGAGTATCGAGTCCAAATCAGCAAGTTTATTTATGTGACAATGGGTTAATGAGGAGAGAGATAGTTACAGTAACTTAGACTAGCCACAGTGAAAGTAACTTCAGCAGCAACTTCAAGTCCAACTCAACAAATTTGTCTATGTGGCAATGGATTAATGAAGAGATAGATAATTCTAGTAACTTAGCTAGTTACTGTAACATCACATGTCCCAATGCAGTATGAGTCTATAACCTAATAAATGAAACTTTGCATGACACCACACCTATGTTACTACTCAATATAAAAGTAGTAACATAGTCTAGGAATATGTGTATGTTACTCTCCATTGTGGCTAGTCTTAGCTAGTTACTGTAACATCACATGTCCCAATGCAATGAGTCTATAACCTAATAAATAAACTTTTGCATGACATTACACTTATATTACTATCCATTATAAAAATAGTAATATAGTCTAAAAATATGTGTATGTTACTCTCCACTGTGACTAGTCTTAGATAGCGGGAAGATAATTAGTGTAGAGAGGCCAGTGAACCCCCCCTAATCGTCCGTGCGTTTAGAATTATCCTACCGTGGTACACATCTAACTAGAGTTATTTATGAATGTTTTTTGGGGTTATTATGAATGTTTTCTTTTCGCGGAGAACAGCTACTTATGAATGGATAGTTCCACGACTGCTCCAGGGGCAGTGTAATATCGATCTGATGGATGACCATTAGCTCTTTTTTACTGCCAAAATCTGATGGTTACAATCACACAAACGAATCCTCGTATTAATGCGCAGAACCATTTCACTGTCGAAGAGTAGGACTGGATCCGTAGCTGTAATGGTAGAACACTGCTACTACTAGTAGTAGTATTATTGATGTATATTTAGGGGTCAGTGAAGGTTTGTGTCGGATCGTATCCTGTGCTCCTATCTCCTGCATGCCCACGACTATAAGAGCAACTCTAATGGGGAGACCCAACGTATATCGATTTTGTCCATTTTGTGTCCGTTTGGGTCGCCCGTCTGCTCGTCCGCGTCTGCTTTTTTTAATTGGGTCAGCCGATACGCCCAATGGAGGATGGACACATATTTTGACATGTCCGTCTGGGCATTCCGTCGAACACGTAGCAGGCAGAGAGCTTGTAGCTAGGAGCGTCCCCAGTGCCGGCCGTCCGTAGGCGTGGATACCTAGGCGAGGCGCCACCGATGTCGGACTGCAGCACGGGCATGGACTCGCCGCAGGCAGACTCCATCGACAAGCAGCCGCCTGTCGACGCCGAGTTGCCCGGCGGAGGCCAGAGCAAGCCCGAGCCCGTAGCTCAGCGCCGCCTCCCAGTCCGCGTCCGTCTCTGTCGTCTAGGCGTCCTCCTTGTCGTCTGGGTGGTCGCTGTGCGGGACGTGGAGCGAGAAGTAGTGGCCGGCGTCGAGCTTGAGGCTGCGGTCGGGGTCGACGAGGTGGAGCTGCGCGTCTGGCTCATCTCGACGCCGCCGCCGCTATTGAAGCCGGACGAGCCGCCTTCGTCGTCAGCCGCGAAGAGGTCGTACACGCCGGAGGTCGCCGCCATGGCGGCCGCCAGCGGCATGCGCTCGTGGCGGGAGGCCAGAGGGTTCGCGGAGTGGACAGCCGCGTCGCAGGGCACGCAGAGAGCCGCCGCGTCAGCTGGACAGTACAAGGCCGCGACACCGGCACCGGGGCTCGTGCTGCCTTCGCTCTCCATGCCCTTGGCCTCTGCTGGCTTTGCCACTCTGCCGAGGAGGATTTCTTGGTTTGATATTGGTCAACGGAGAAATCACCAAGTGTGTGTGTGTGACTCTGCTGCTTGGAGGCGGAAGCCATGGCGAATTTGCTGGTCGGCTGTTGCGTCGTGTCACAGTTTGCCGGATCGAGAGGGGAACGATGCGGGGGCGAGGCAAGTTGCGGCGAGGCGAGGCCGGGGCGAGGCGAGTCGACGGGTGCGACCGGGCACATCCGCCGGAGGAGCACGAGCCCATCACGGCGGAGCGCCGGCACCGGAGGAGCACAAGTCCCGCCTGTCCTCTGCTGCTGTGTGCGGGGGAGC
The DNA here is from genome assembly GCF_002162155.2 of Triticum dicoccoides. NCBI lineage: Eukaryota > Viridiplantae > Streptophyta > Magnoliopsida > Poales > Poaceae > Triticum > Triticum dicoccoides. The sequence continues at coordinate 524,132,694 of NC_041382.1, forward strand.
ATGCGCGGCCATGTTCGGTGGGCGGGTGGTGGGAGAAAAAAGAGGAAAAGGAGGAGAGAGATGGGATGAGAGAGATCGGTGAATGGCAAGTGGGCCAAGAATCACATGCAGCCGGAAGAGGGGGCGAAGAGGGCACAAAGAACGTCCGTTTTGTGTCCGTTTTGACCCAAATTTTCTCAAATTTGAGCCTAAAATAGGTCCGAGCGGACACCAAACGGACAGCATGCGGACGCCGTGTCCGTTTAGGTCGTTCCGTTGGACTGAGTTTTGTGTCCGGATGACTCAAACGGACAAAATGAGTCACCCCATTAAAATTGTTCTAACGCCATTGCAGAGTTATGCAAAAACTGAAGAAAAATAAATAATGCACAGATTCAATATCATGTCTATTTTCCACAGAAGTTTAAATTCAGAACCGAAAACACAACTCGAGAGAAAAATACGAAAGAAAGATTCAGTGATGGTATTGATGATTGACCAATTTGATAGCCAAACTGAAATTAGCTACCACGTACTACTACTATAATTCACACATAAATTTATCTTTTCTGCACCCCGAACGTAGATCATTTTTGTACCAGTGCATTGAATATTTTTCAGAATTTTTGTACAGTAACTTTTAAAAATGTTATTTTGCGTTTGACATTACCGGAAGTAGTACACTAGTGACGAGACCGGACGGGAACACCGCATGCATCCTCGTGTGGAGAGATCTCACCTCACATGGAGGCTGTCAGAGTGGGAATGGCTCGCTCGAGCATTTATGGACGTGTAATGAACAATGAACACTTTCTGGAGTACTACTGCCTCTACCTAGAAAATGTAGTTTATTAAGAGCATCTCCACTCGTTCGGCCTCCAGTGAAAAAGCCGACGCTTTTTCGGGCGCCCGCCCGGTGATTTTTAAGCTCTGGGGTGATCTAGGTCTCAGCCACGCTCCCAGGTGCCGCCCTTAAGGCATCACAAATTCAAACATGGTCCATTTCCCGCCCTCATAAAATGCCCCAAGTCCGGCGATCAGCGTAGTTCGGCGATCACGTTGCCATAGTTCGGCGCGCAAAAAAAAGAGAAAGGACTCGACACATCAAACGGCTGTGTCGGCCTCCGGCGTCGGAGGAGTCGGCGTTCTCGGGCTGGGTGGCGTCGACGCGGCTTATGTGCTGCTGGGCATCGTGGAGGCATCACCGTTCGGGCTTGGCGGCGACGTAGGAGTTGACGGCGCCGTCGACGACATCTGGTTCAGGATGAGGCCGCGTTCTGCCATGTACCACGCCTTGACCTGCTTGTCCATCGCCGACATGTCCGCCCCGCCCATCAGGAAAGCCAGGCCGGTGTTCCTCTTCTTCGCGACGACGTTGGTCCGGAGCAGGTCTAGCTTGATGGCGCTATTCGGCATCAATGCCGACCATCACGCCTCGGTCTTCTCTTCCCACTAGGCGGCCCGAGCCTTGGCGTCGGCGAGGCAATGCTCGATGGACTCGTGCACACGTGCGGTAGCCGACTCAGCGTGTTTCCCCTTCTTGTCCCCTTTGTTGACGTCCGGGCGCCCGTCTGACGCGCCCGGCATCGGCCTGTCCAGCTTGTACGTCTCCTTGGCCTTGGCGAGGGTGCGCCGGACATCCGCCCACTTCTCGCACTTCTTGACCCGCTTAAAGACGTGAAGGTACTTGAAATCTTGGTCGCTGTTGTCCTGGCGAAACATGGCGAACATCCGCATCAGCTTTGCCGAGAAACAACAGTCGGCGAGCGCGCACAAGCCAAAACGAAAAGGGAAAGCCCGGCGTGGCATACCTGATCCTCGATGCTAGCGCCGCTCTCCGGCCGAGCCGCGATCTTCTCGACGACCCCATGCCATTTGTTGCACGCCATTTGGATGAGCCCCCAATGGTTCGCCATTGCCTTTGACCCGCGCTGCATGTGCACGCCTTTGAAGTAGGGGTCGACGAGCTTGCGCTCGTCGCACTCGGCCTTGATGCGGTCCCAATACGTGTCGATGCTCTGGTTCGTGCCGGTGATCGAGTCGAGGAAGACGACTTTCCACGCTTCGGCGAGGCACTCGTCCTCCTTGGACGCCCACTTGATGCGCCACCCCTTCTTCTTCTTCTTCTTCTTCTTCTTCTTCTTCCCTTTCCTCGTTGGAGCAGGCGCCGGCTCCTCCTCCTACTCCTCGTCCTGCTCCTCCTCCTCTGGCTCCTCCTCGCCGCAGTCGAGCTCGCCGTCCATGTCGTCGTTCAGGTCCATAGTGTCGTCTTGGGAAGTGAACCCAGGGGACGCGGCGGCGGCGGCCGGGCCGGTCGTGATGATGTCGTCCATGTCGGTGTTGCCGGGATGCAACGAGGAGGCTTGTGAGAAGGGCAGTGTGCCACGGCGGAGAGGTGGCGTTAGGGAGGATGCGTAGGCCGGTGGTGAGTAGGTGTACAGAGGGTACTGCATGCCGACGAAGGCAGGCGAGGGCGTGCGCTGGGTCGGGTGACCATGGGGGAAGGTGGTGTTGGGGTTGAACCCACCGTACGCATCACTATCAGTGTAGCCCGGCGACGGCGTGCAAGCCTAGAGTTGTGGCGACGACGAGAAGTCGGCCATAGACCCGACGCTTTGCTAGCTTCAGGGCGCGTATGGGCCGTGGCCGCCTAGTGGATTCATCATCCCCGCACGAGCCGCCTCGGCTTGTTCGGCCAAGCGCTCCTCCTGCTCCGCCACCGCTGCAGCCGCGAGCGTCGCGCTGTCTCGGGCCTGCTTAGTGTTGGCCGTGTTTCGCCGGTCGGTGGTGACTGTTTCCCGGCGCTGAACTTCCGCCCTCCAGTCGGCGTTACACATGCCCGGGGGCTTGTATGGCGACGCCCTCTGCTTCCTCTGCTTCGGCCGGGCGACGGCGGCGGTGGCATCCGTCGCGGCGCGGGGGACCACGTACTTCTTCGACGACATGGCGGCCGGCTGGGAGGGGAGGAGGAGGAGATTGGCGGGAGGAATAGAGAATGAGAGGGAAGCCGAGGGGGAAAGCAGGAGGAAACGGCAGGGAAAGGTCCTCCTCTCACCGATAGAGCGGCCCCACGCCCCTTTTTGCTTCTGTCGGCGCCCCCAGGCAACCCCCGTGCGCTTGGGTTCGGCTCGGGTGCGCCGACTGTTATTTCGGCCCAAATCGGCACTAAATGAGATCCTCGGGGCGCGACTGGGCCGATTTTCACCCGCCGGCACTAAAAAACGCCTAGGGGGGCTGTTGGGGGCGCAGTTGGAGATGCTCTTATGGACAGTCGGATACTACTTTGGCTATATACTCAGGAGTTCTGAAGCAGAGGGCAGGTGCGTTGTGTGTTCAGAATTACTTCCATTTTACAGTGGCATGGCAGTGTGCTCCCTCTGTTCACAATAAATCTATACATTTTGATGAAGCATAGATTTACATAATACATACTGAAACGAGCGAACAGACACAGTAAAACATTTGTAAAACAGGGCCTGAAGTAATTATGCACGCACGCATTATCGCCAGAATTCGTTATATAACTCTAGATATATTTCCCCCGTCATAAATATAGGATGTTCTCCCTTTAGATATACTTCCTCCGATCTGAAGGGTTATTGAAAGGGCAGGTTAACTCTCAGAAGGCGGTGAAAGATAGATTTTTAGATATCCGTCAAACTTTGATGAATTTAACGAAAATCAGATTGAAAAATAGAAACGCGAGGGAAATAAATCATCACAGAAACAAATAGCATGCATACAAAATACATACAGGTGAAGAATATGTGATCGTACAAGCAGACAAGTATGATGAAGATGAACTGAAGAAATAAAAAATAGCTTGATGAAAGTCTTCAGTTCAAATTCTTTAGAAGGTAGATCACAAATTCTTGAGCAGCGGAATAACGCAAAGGTAAGGGGTGAGGAATTTGAAACCAGGCAGGCTCGGTGAAGACACACCACTTTGATAGACCAGTTCGAGTTGTTGTATCAATTGTACGTCTAGTTGAGGCGGCTGAGATGAACTCTGAGGACACTTAGTCCTCACCGTATTTCTCTTGAGCCAAGGTCACTTAGATCTCACCCAATCACTCGTGGTAAGTTTTCAAGGTAGACTTCCAAAACCTTCACAAACTTGTTCACCGGCACACCACAATTACTCTTAGGTGCTCAGAATATGACACCTAACCATCTAGAAGAATGACAGTCTTCAAAGGTAACCGGTGTTGGATCACATAGATCAATCTCTTCAGTGATGCTCAATCACTTTGGCTCTGGTTCGGGGTTTTCTCACTTGGGTTTCTCTCAAACTCGTTAGAGAAAGGGTTGCTCTCAAATGACAAGTGTCAAGTTCTCCCTAGAGTAGACAACCAACAAGTGGTTGTAGGGGGACGGCTATTTATAGCCAGGGGCAACCTGACATGAAATGCCATTAGTGCCCCTTCGGACATGACCGTTCTCAGGATAAGGATCCACTCGACAGCTTGCACGCGGCGCAACAACGGGCGGAAAATTGAACTCTCAATTTCATCGGGGCTCTCAATTTCCTCACAATAGGCAGATCGCACTAGCGAAATCCTAACTCCTCAGCCTGACCAAATTTGTCAGCGACCAGATGAACTATGTGACTGTCGCTACCAAATTTTTCAGCTGTTTCAGAGGTTTCCAAAGGCTTCACTCGAAGCGGCTAGTGTATGTATAGGTTTGAGCACTGGTGCGCGTTGGTCCTAAACAAACAATTTTTACCCCTTTCCGCGACGGCATTTGGACCATCGCCAAGTGAGTGTGGGCGATAAGGGGTCCTTCCCACACGACCCAGAAACCGTCGGGGATATGCCCTCCTGGTACACACGTTCGGCAAAATGAGGTCGTGTGCGACCGACGAGCACTCAAATATGGAAATACGTATAGTATAGCTAAAAAATACAATTATATAGCAAAATTGTTTCTGGTACATCCCACACAGTCAGTCCCCGCTAAACGTTTTCGTTCGTATGCACATCCCACATAGTCGCTTCAAGGAAAACATTTTCGTTCACAGGTACATCACACACAATTTTTCCCGTTAAATTGTTTGCGTTATTGAATGTAGCACACACGGTCCGTAGAAGAAACTGTGTGGCAAAGGCTGTCCATGACACACAGTTTTTATGTGGTAAACATTTGCGCAAGGTGGCCTAACGCAAACAGTTTTCAAGATAAAGTCGTGTGTGATTGTTCATTGATCCAACAAGGTTTATTCCTAGAAACTGTGTGCGTTGCCTGAGGTCATCGCCCATGGAATTTTTTGAACAACCGTTTGCAATATCAAAACCCAATTAGTAGGCTAATTGCCCTATTATTAATAATACATTTATTAATCTAATTGATATTCATATTAAGCACACAATATATTTCATTTCCATATTAAGGAAGCAGAATTTCATAATTGAAATACATCAGAGTACAACATGATATAGCTTCAGCACTCAGCTACCCCATTACACAACTGCACCAGCAGTAAGTTCCACATGCAACATGTAGAACCTTTCAGAATTAGCATCATAGATGGTATATAGACAGATGCATCTCATCTAGAAAACTGCTGAAGCGGAAGGCAAATATTGAGCCTTCATTCATGCTGAAGGTCTTTGCAACTTTAGCCCAGTGCCTGTGGATGATTAACCGTCCGTCCTTTGACCTCTTCAGGAACATTTCAATATTGAACCGTGGGTGTTGTATGAAAACCTTCCTCGCCTCCTGACCATAGAGGTGATTTGAGAGGTAATCATCAGTGAACTGCTTTGGAAAGGCCTGGAAACAAGGATGTGCATAAATATCTTCTCTATATTGGAAATGGGGCAAAGGAATAAAAAAGGCAAGGTATAATAGTTAGTACCATCTTGTAGTGAATTGATGTCTTCTTCATTGTGCAGACAAAGATCTTGTTGTTTTTTGTTGCTAATTTCTTTATCCTAACAATCTTTCTGGGTTTCTTGATTTCATTAATGTTCATGGACAACTCATTTTCTCATATGCAAAAGGGTCGAACAGTGGGTCAAAACCTCTGACAACAAGACCTACATGTGCAAGACCAAATTGTTAAAAACCAAAATATTAGAATGGTTCCTGCAATTGCATAATAATGTGCTATTAGACAACGGACCATGCACGTGCTAACCTCGATTGTAAACCTCAGTGCTTCCCATTGTTTCCCTGCAACACATATAAGGTAGTTAGTCATCAGGTTAAGTAAGAGTTCGCGTGCTATCAGTAAAATATGTTGATGAAAAATAAGCACATTGCAGATTCATCAGGTTAATTGAAGCTACACGGAAAACCCATTTACCCAAACCAAGCATGATTAAGAACTAGGAAATATAGCACTTGTATATGTTTCTCATGTATTAAGTGCAGCCAAATTCGATTTATTCCTTACATGCACAACAATACAAAATTCTACCCACGACAATTGGACATCGCATTGCAGAATTGAACCAAGAAGTTAACTAAACACCACAACAAATGAACCAAACATTAACTGAGCATCACATTGCACAATATAACATTGAACCAAGCAGTTAACTAAACACCACAACAAATGAACCAAACATTAACTGAGCACCACATTGCACAATATAACATACTCCTAATAGAAGATCAGAGAGTTAACCAAACAGTTAACTACAACCAATTGTAGCAAATGTATTTTTTCTCATGTATTTACTACAGCCAAATTCAATTTATTTCTCACATGGTATACAATAACAGAATGCACCCACAATTTTGTAAAGATAAATTCGATTTATTTCTCACATGGAAGACAATACAAAATTGCAGCCTGAAGAATTGAACATCATATTTGCAGAATTGAACCAAACAGTTAACTGAAGACAACAACTAATTAACAAAACAGTTAATAAGTGAGCACCACACTGCACGACATATAGAACATATACACTAGAGCAACAAATTGAATGGTGAAATTAGATAGCACAATTCACTAGATTTTGTGAAGGAAAGGTAGGAGCAACACTCGCAACGGGTAAACCGAGCATGCTTAACCGGCATAACTAGCAATTGGCAAGGTGCTCCTCCAAGATCTGGGGGTCGGCACGAATGGCAGCCATCGCGACCTCATCCGCGTGTGCGGGCGCGATTTGCTGCTCCGCTGCCAAATGCTCCTTGAGGTCCTGGCTATACTACGTGTACCATGGCTTAGGCCGGCGCTTATTTGGTGGAGGGGTCGGTGATTTGGGGTGGAAGGTGTCGTGCTCGCGCCGGCGGTCAGGGCATGTGGGATGTGGAAGGAGGAGGAGGATGGGAGTCGGGTGTGGATTACCTGTCTGGATAGAGGAGGTCGAGCAGCGTGAAGGAGGGTCGCTGGCGAGGAGGCGGCGGCGCTGCAAGCAAGGAGTGAAGCTTTAAACTTGGAAAGGAAGGCGGAAATAGGGGAAATGTGGCTTTTGGTAAGGGGGAGGGGGCGGGGATGTAGATATTTCCGCGGAAGCCGAAAATTTGGAATTGCTTCAGCCAAAAAACTGGCGCGCAAAGTTTCATCAGACACGGTCCCTTATTCAGAACTGTGTACGATATGTGGACATCACAAATGATTCAGATAGCTTAACCCGTGTGTGATGAGTTTGAATGTCAAAAGTTTTAGTTCAAATTTCCATGGTTACAGTGGTCATCCACGTCATTGCATAATTTGCGTACACACAAGGAGACTACAGCACACCCACACTTCTTAATCGAGCAAGTTCAGCAATTAAACAGAGCTAGCTGATCTAAACATTACTCTAACAAATTAAATACCGACGCTCTTAATTAAACAAAACATAGAGTACTACTACGGCTGGTGCTCGTCGATCTCCGCCGCCGCCTCCATGTCCAGCTCGTGCCCGACGGTCTCCTAGGGAAGGGGCTCCATGGCATCCATCGCACCATACTTGGCAAGCATCTCGCCATCCGCATCCGCCATCTCTTTAGAAAAGGCCACCATGAGCTGGGCGTGGGCGTACGCGATCTGGGCTTGGACAGGCTCCGTCGTCGCAAGGTATGCGACGGAGGAACAGACGGCTGCTCGAACGCTCTCGGTGATTGCCAGCTCTTCGGTCGTGGGTTGCCGACCGTTGTCGGAGAAGCTTTGTTCGATTTGTGCGATGACTGCCAGGAGCTGGGCATGGGCGGCCTCGACATGGTCATGGGCGGCCTCCATCAGGGCTAAGGCCGCCGCTGCAGAACGGACAGCTGCTGTGCCGCTCTTGCCAGTTGCTATCCCCGAGGCAGATGTTGCTGCCGCCACCTAAGAAGCAACAACGGCTATTTGGGCTGCCTTTGCCCCCCGGTCGCAAATTGCGGCCGTGCTCATGCACCTTGTTTGCATGCGCATGGCGGCTAAAGCCGCGCTCTCGCCGGAGTGGGCCATCGAAGTTGCTCTCACAACGCGAGTCCACATGCCCATCTTTCACCGGCGACGATTGAACAGTGAAATGATATTTGGGGAGCGAGCTAGTGTGCTTGAGACGCCGGCTGTGGACTGTAGCCGACGCACCTTCTCGCGTAAGCCATAGGCGTACTATACACCAATGGTGCTCCAAGATATTTTGTACTACATCTCACAAAGTTGCTGATAATAAACTATGTGCGATCTACTTGATTTTTCATCTTGATTTGAACTACATAATGGGGTCACAGCGGCAATGGACGGTGTTTGAATTACTAGACCTTTTATCTGGAGTGAACATGCAACTATATGTGTGTCATAAAAGAATTGGAATTATTTAGGGTTCGTTTGAACATTTTATACATTAAATTGGTTTTCTAGCCATTTCAGGTGAGCGATTCAAATTTGAACTACATGCACATGCTCCAGTGCATATAAATTGGTTGAAAAATTAAATTTGTGTCCTTGGGGTGCATGCTTAGGTCCCATGCAAGAAATGAGAACGAATTTTTGAAGGAAATATGCCCTAGAGGCAATAATAAAGTTATTATTTATTTTCTTATATCATGATAAATGTTTATTATTCATGCTAGAATTGTATTAACCGGAAACATAATACATGTGTGAATACATAGACAAAAACAGAGAGTCACTAGTATGCCTCTACTTGACTAGCTCGTTAATCAAAGATGGTTATGTTTCCTAACCATAGACGTGAGTTGTCATTTGACTAACGGGATCACATCATTAGGAAAATGATGTGATTGACTTGACCCGTTCCGTTAGCTTAGCACTTGATCGTTTAGTTTGTTGCTATTGCTTTCTTCATAACTTATACATGTTCCTATGACTATGAGATTATGCAATTCCCGTTTACCGGAGGAACACTTTGTGTGCTATCAAACGTCACAACATAACTGGGTGATTATAAAGGTGCTCTACAGGTGTCTCCGAAGGTACTTGTTGGGTTGGCATATTTCGAGATTAGGATTTGTCACTCCGATTGTCGGAGAGGTATCTCTGGGACCTCTCGGTAATGCACATCACTCAAGCCTTGCAAGCATTGCAACTAATAAGTTATTTGCAGGATGATGTATTACGGAGTGAGTAAAGAGACTTGCCGGTAACGAGATTGAACTAGGTATGAGATACCGACGATCGAATCTCGGGCAAGTAACATACCGATGACAAAGGGAACAACATATGTTGTTATGCGGTCTGACCGATAAAGATCTTCGTAGAATATGTAGGAGCCAATATGAGCATCCAGGTTCCGCTATTGGTTATTGACCGGAGACGTGTCTCGGTCATGTCTACATAGTTCTCGAACCCGTAGGGTCCGCACGCTTAAAGTTCGATGATGATCATAATTAGGGTTTTTGGGTTTTGATGTACCGAAGGTTGTTCGGAGTCCCGGATGTGATCACGGACATGACGAGGAGTCTCGAAATGGTCGAGACATAAAGATTGATATATTGGAAGCCTATATTTGGATATCGGAAACGTTCTGGGTGAAATCGGGATTTTACCGGAGTACCGGGGGGTTACCGGAACCCCCCCGGGGGTTATTGGGCCTACATGGGCCATAAGGGAGAAGAGGAGGGCCGGCCAGGGCAGGCCACGCGCCCCCTTCCCCCTAGTCCGCATAGGACAAGGAGGGGGGGGGGGCGGCACCCACCTTTCCTCTTTCTCCCTTCCTCCTTCCTTTTCCAACAAGGCAAGAGGGGGGAGTCCTACTCCCGGTTGGAGTAGGACTCCTCCAGGCGCACCCATAGGGCCGGCCGCACCTCCCCCTCTCCCTCCTTTATATACCGAGGCAAGGGGGCACCCCATGACACACAAGTTGATCCTCGTGATCGTTCCTTAGCCGTGTGCGGTGCCCCCTTCCACCATATTCCACCTCGGTCATATCGTAGCGGTGCTTAGGCGAAGCCCTGCGTCGGTAGAACATCATCACCGTCATCACGCCGTCGTGCTGACGAAACTCTCCCTCAATGTTTTGCTAAATCGGAACTCGAGGGACGTCATCGAGTTGAACGTGTGCAGAACTCGGAGGTGCCGTACGTTCGGTACTTGGATCGGTCGGATCGGGAAGACGTACGACTACTTCCTCTACGTTGTGTCAACACTTTCGTTGCCGGTCTACGAGGGTACGTAGAAAACACTCTCCCTTCTCGTTGCTATGCATCACCATGATCTTGTGTGTGTGTAGGATTTTTTTTTGAAATAAATACGTTCCCCAACAATTTTAAACACCAGGGCACCGTTGATTGCCGGCAAAACATTGAGATGCCTGGTTTTCAAATTCTAGTAAATCCGAAACTCGTCTGAAATTCATGAAACTTGGCATGCTATCATGGAGCGGCATCAGCATGTCGTGGTACAAATTTTGCCCCATTTGGGACAGGTTTGGGTATATGCTTCTCACAAACCGGAGCTTCTCAAAACAAGCATGATGGTTCTCGGTAGGGAACGTCCCATCTTTGGGGACGAAACGATATCCATTGCCTCTTATTGCTTTAATTTTTTTTCTCGTGTCAACATAGAACAACAGGAGTGTTGTGTGATCTTTTGTGATTTTTCGGGGTTCATTTGGACATTTTTATGCATTAACTGAGTTTTCAATGCATTTTATGTGCATAATTCAAATTTGAACTACATGCACATGCTCCAGTGCATATAAATTGGTTGAAAAATTAAATTTGTGTCCTTGGGTGCATGCTTAGGTCCCATGCAGGAAATGGAAATGAATTTCAAACACCGGGGCACCGTTGATTGCTGGCAAAACATTGTGATGCATGGTTTTTAAATTCTAGTAAATCCAAAACTCGTCTGAAATTCATGAAACTTGGCATGCTATCATGCAGCGGCATCAACATGTCGTGGTACAAATTTCGTCCCATTTGGGGCAGGTTTGGGTATATGCTTCTCATAAACCGGAGCTTCTCACAACAAGCATGATGGTTTTCGGTAGGGAACGTTCCACCTTTGTGGACGAAATGGTATCCATTGCCTCTTATTGCTTTCAAATTTTTTTCTCGTGTCAACATAAAACAACAGGAGTGTTCTGTAGTTTTTTGTGATTTTTCGGGGTTTGTTTGTACATTTTGATGCATTAACTGAGTTTTCAATGCATTTTATGTGCATAATTCAAATTTGAACTACATGCACATGCTCCAGTGCATATAAATTGGTTGAAAAATCAAATATGTGTCCTTGGGTCCATGCTTAGGTCCCATGCAAGAAATGTGAATGAATTTGGAACACCGGGGAACCGTTTATTGCTGGCAAAACATTAAGATGCCTGGTTTTTAAATTCTAGTAAATCCAAAACTCGTCTGAAATTCATGAAACTTGGCATGCTATCATGGAGCGGCATCAACATGCCGTGGTACAATTTTTGTCCCATTTGGGGCAGGTTTGGGTATATGCTTCTCACAAACCAGAGCTTCTCACAACAAGCATGATGGTTTTTGGTAGGGAACGTCCCACCTTTATGGACGAAACGATATCCATTGACTCTTATTGCTTTCAATTTTTTTCTCGTGTCAACATAGAACAACAGGAGTGTTGTGTGATTTTTTTATGATTTTTCGGGTTCGTTTAGACATTTTTATGCATTAACTGAGTTTTCAATGCATTTATGTGCATAATTCAAATTTGAACTACATGCACATGCTCCAGTGCATATAAATTGGTTGAAAAATCAAATATGTGTCCTTGGGTGCATGCTTAGGTCCCATGCAAGAAATGAGAATGAATTTCAAACACCGGGACACCGTTGATTGCCGGCAAAACAATGAGATGCATGGTTCTTAAATTCTAGTAAATCCAAAACTCGTCTGAAATTCATGAAACTTGCCATGCTATCATGGAGCGGCATCAACATGCCGTGGTACAAAATTTATCCCATTTGGGGCAGGTTTGGATATATGCTTCTCACAAACCGGAGCTTCTCACAACAAGCATGATGGTTTTCGGTAGGGAACGTCCCACCTTTGTGGACGAAATGATATCCATTGGCTCTTATTGCTTTCAAATTTTTTCTCGTGTCAACATAGAACAACAGGAGTGTTGTGTGATATTTTGTGATTTTTCAAGGTTCGTTTGGACATTTTTATGCATTAACTAAGTTTTCAATGCATTTTATGTGCATAATTCAAATTTGAACTACATGCACATGCTCTAGTGCATATAAATTGGTTGAAAAATTAAATCTGTGTCCTTGGGTGCATGCTTAGGTCCCATGCAAGAAATGGAAATGAATTTCAAACACCGGGGCACCGTTGATTGCCGGCAAAATATTGAGATGCATGATTTTTAAATTCTAGTAAATCCAAAACTCGTCTGAAATTCATGAAACTTGGCATGCTATCATGCAGCGACATAAACATGCCGTGGTACAAATTTCGTCCCATTTGGGGCAGGTTTGGGTATATGCTTCTCACAAACCGGAGCTTCTCACAACAAGCATGATGGTTTTCGGTAGGGAACGTCCCACCTTTGTGGACGAAACGGTATCCATTGCCTCTTATTGCTTTCAATTTTTTTCTCATGTCAACATAAAACAACAGGAGTGTTCTGTAATTTTTTGTGATTTTTTGGGGTTCGTTTGTACATTTTTATGCATTAACTGAGTTTTCAATGCATTTTATGTGCATAATTCAAATTTGAACTACATGCACATGCTCCAGTGCATATAAATTGGTTGAAAAATCAAATATGTGACCTTGGGTGCACGCTTAGGTCCCATGCAAGAAATGGGAATGAATTTCAAACACCAGGGCACCGTTGATTGCCGGCAAAACATTGAGATGCCTGGTTTTTAAATTCTAGTAAATCCGAAATTTTGTTAACCATTCACATGACACCACGTGTCTTGGTTTTAATGGCTGTAGGAGGTGCCGTGCGGACAGCTGCTTGACCTTGACTGAACGGGAGGCATGCGAGCGCCGTCCGTGCGCAGGCTGACCGAGAGGCATGCAAGCTGTCCTTGAGTGCGCAGGCTCACTAGGAAGCGTGTGAGCTGTACGCTACGCAGGCTAGCTGGGAAGCGAGCCCTTTAACTTCCATGACCGCCTGCCTTGCTCGCATCCTCTCCATTAATGGCGCCCAACCCGTAGTTTAATTCGCTTTTAAATATAAAACACTCATCACAAACGTTTTAGTTAAAACACCCGTATGCAAACAGACAGCTTCCCCAGGAAGCCAAGAGGAAATGTGCCGAGCAGGATTTCTGCAGCTCTTGATCTCAAACGTTTTAGATAGAACACCCGTATCCAAAGTGAGAGTAGCACAGGATTTGTGCATCCCTTCAATGCAAACGGTTGTTTTGGATGACCCGTATGGAACCACGTACAAATAATTTGATAAGATCTGTCAATCCTTGTAACACTGCGATTTGTCAAAATATGAAGCTAAAAATCACTAGCAGTATCTAGTTTTTGCAACTAAAATTCAGTAATTACGCATAGATTTCATTCATAGATTAAGCAATCGTTCTTAATTTATACAAACAGTTCAACTCGACAGCTGAACCGACCAAACTTTTCCCCAATTGTTGCCAACCACATACTGTAATAGCTAATTCAAATATATATACTAGCTAATTTTAAGTACGTTGTACAATTCCACCATATCTATAGTCCGATGAACTGAACAAAATAGCCCCTAAATACTACTACTACTACTACAGAGAGGATTTGTATTACTTCCGGCTGCCTCTCCTCTGCCGAGCACGCTCAGTAAGAGGCGGAGGAGGAGGAGCCTACCGACGAGCTGGGCAACTGCAATGCGGTGCCTGCCACTAATGTAGCTTCAGCGACGCTCGCCTTCAAACGCCCTCTCCCGCTCCAGACAACCCCTCTCGAAGCGGTGGTTCTCCTCGTAGATCTCCTGATTCCTCGCCTCTGAGGCGGCGTGTGCCGCTGCCACTGCGGCGGTAAGTCTATTTGCATGGTCTACGAGGCGCTCCTCCTCCTCCCGTCGGAACTCGGTGTAGCGCGCAAGGTCGCTGTCGCACGTGCAGGCATCCACGCCTCCCGCCTTCGGGCGGCAGTGGCGGAGCGGGTGATGACCCCGACGGTCGACGGTGGGCTGGCGGCCACGGTGGCCGATGATGGGGTGGCGGCCATGACCACCACCTCCTGCCTTCGGGCCGCGGTGGCGGAGCGGGTGATGGCCACAATGGCCGGCACTGGGGTGGCGGCCACCACGACCATCTCCCACCTTCGGGCTGCGGCAGCGGAGCGGGCGATGGCCCTGGCTTTCGACGATGGTGTGGCGGCAACGACGGCCGGCAATAGCTGCCGATGGGCACCGCCGGTGGAGCGTGTGGTGGGTGTTCCGCGCACACCCAACAAGGACGCCACATGCACTACACTACGCCGGGGACTACGCTGCCGCCGCGGTGTAGCCTCCCAGCTGGAGCTGTCCTCTGATGACGGCGGAGTGGCTGAGCAACGACGATGGACCGGTGCCATTGGCGAATGTGGGAGAAGCAGATTAGATAAGCTACAGGGATGGAGGGGAAAATGCGATGCAGGACTCGCCGGCCGTGAGGGTTTTTATAGCTAGCCGGTAAGCATTGGGATTTTGGGGGATTTCACCGAGTCGGGCGGGAAGCTTGTGCGGGAATCTGCGAGGTTGCGCGGGAACGGGCTCACCGATGATTCATTGGCGCCACTGTTTGGCAAAGAGAACGCCCCCGCGTGCTGCGAAGCTTGCGCTGTAAGCCGTCTGCGACAGCGTGGTGACAAGACGTGCGAGAGGAGGATGAAAGGCCACGTACACATACGGTTAATAAAAAACGTTTGTGATTTAATTACCTAGTATACCACCGTCCTCATTTATAAGTATGATTTAACTAATAAAATACGAATGCATGTCACCAAAGATTATATAGTTGGATTTGTATATGAACATAGTTTCCAATTATATAATTTTTAAAACACGCATTAACATTTTGTTGGTTAAATTTGATGGCAAAGTATGGCACGGAATATAAAGGAGACTATAGACTAGACGGAGGTGGTACCACACGGCTGCTCTCTATGCAGCGATGCAACTGTCGGTTGGCTTGTAGGCGACCATTTGCTGCGTGTTCAACTGCTCCATGCGTGAGGTTGCTTGCGGTTCAGGCGGCCGCGGCGCGGTCTGCTCACGTCCCGCCACATGCGTTCTGCTCTCACGTCCCTTTGGGTGCTCTGCCCTCGTCCCTCCACACACGCTGTCGGTGTTTTGGGCCGGTGCACGATCACACACATTCCTGTGCAAGCGGTTGCACCGGCGCGGCGCGACGATGCAGTTACTCGCTGCAAAAACTGCCATGCGGACGCGCCGAGAATCCACGCCGCCCGGCCCCCTTTTATTCCTGCGGCCATTTACCTTCATCTCTCGTCTCACACGTCACAATAAGGACACCCACGAGGACACATATAGAGAGGACATCCAGCGGTTCCAATGACGCTCCCCGTGGCTCCAATGGCGCTCCCAGCGGCCGATGGCGACAACGGCGGGCAGTTCACCACGCATCACGTAGTGGACACCCACGTGAGGGGGAAGGCCCTCTCGGTGGTGTAAACGAATGACCCGGTCTCGGTGGAGAGCTCCATCCAAACTATGGAGCAGTTCCTTGCCGAGGACAAGTACCGAGTAGTCGGCTTCGACCTCGAGTACACCATCGGTCGTGCCGGGCACGATCAGAAGGTTGCCGTCGCCCAGTTGTGCATGCGACATGACATACTCGCCTACCACTTCCACCTTGCCACAAGGCCTTGTGAGCGTTTCTCCAGGTTTATCAAGAGCTCTGACTACAGTTTCGCTACGGTGGACACCAGCAACGATCTAAAAGCGCTCAAGATTTCAGACTTGAAATGCCCGAATCTTGTTAACATCCAGCACCACTACAAGGTCTGGGGCACCGACAAAAGCAAACTGAACTCCCTGGTTGACCTCGCCTTGGCCATCATCGACCCCTACTATGCGAAGATGAAGCAAGAGAGCAATAAGGACAAGAACGCCTGGCACAGTTTGTGGCATACGAGACTGGATGAACAACATGTCAAGTACGCGGCCATGGACGCGTACACAAGCTATGAGATGTATAGGCGGATCGTTGACATGAGGAACTGTCTTCTTCCTGACCCAGACGAGGGATCAAGCCACATAGTAGTGGTGGGAGCGTCACAAGAAGTAGATGACTAGACTATTGTTTCTCCTACTTTAGAATGCATGCAATTGTTTATTGAGGTGTGTGCGAATGATCTGTATAGTCACTTATGTAATTGGATGTTTATTTCAGTTATATATATACATGTTATTCTACTATAGACAGAGCAATTCACACGGCTTATTAGCAACAATCGTCTATGTTATTATTGGTCTTCGCACACATTTCAGATTACGGACTTGTTTGCCGCGTATCACACACATCTTGTTCAGTTGAACCGTTTCCATTGT
This sequence comes from Triticum dicoccoides, assembly GCF_002162155.2. Lineage (NCBI taxonomy): Eukaryota > Viridiplantae > Streptophyta > Magnoliopsida > Poales > Poaceae > Triticum > Triticum dicoccoides. The sequence goes on from NC_041382.1 coordinate 524,149,540, forward strand.
GTTGCCTAATCACACAGTTCATCCCAGTGAACCGTACGCTGTATATCGCACACGCCTTCATCTGGCTGCCCGTTTCTTTTGTGCCTCCTCATCACAAACAGTTCATTGAGCTGAACCGTATGCCCTGCATCGCACACGCAACTAAATTCTGAACCGTGTTTGATGCATCTGTCATCACAAATGTTTTGCACCCTTTTGACGGTTTCTTACACCACCATTGACGATTATGGCATCGCACACAGTTTCGTCGAAGGGTCTCTGATTCGACTGTCGCATTTGGACCATCCTGCAGTAGTGGAGCATCACTTTGAAAATGTGAAATATATTTCACCTAACCCCCTTTTAATAGTATGGTTTTTCCTATAACTCAAATAAGAAGAAAGAAACTATGAAAACAAAAGTCATCACATCAATTTCTTCAAAGGGCATACCAATTTCTTCACTTGAAGAAATACATTTTTAGGGGTCATCTTCCGCCGGTTAAACCAAATCTCACGGACTATAATTCATGTGTACACTCACAAACACATTAGTCCCTCAAGCTATTTGTCTTCATTACTCCAAAACCACTAAGGGGTACTTGATGCACCTACAATCTCCCCTTTTTTAGTGATTGACGACAAATTGGTTAAGTTTTCAACAGGGGCAAATAAATGAAGTGTAAGAACATAGCATGAAGAAATTGGTTACAATATATTGAGAAACTCCCCGTGAAGATGTGCATATAGTGAATTTGCTTTGGATTGCAAATGCACATGGCAGGTTGGAATTGTGGAGATCTTCCCCTATATCTTGGAATCCAATCATGCATGATAATAAAATATTTGAAGAATTTGAATGCATAATGAAAATTGGTGTCTGACAAAATACAACATGCATGAGCATATATCATTCAGGATCAGAGCATGAAAATATAGTGTAGCAAAAGAGTCAAACCACCAACAATTATTAAATAACAACTTATCAAAGAGCGCATCAAGTGAAAAAAACAAGAGTTACAACTTAGCAAAAAACATCCCAATATATATGACCCGCTTGAAGACAAACTCAAATCCCCCCTTTGTCATCAAATGACCAAAAGGAGATGAAACTGAGGACTAACGCCCCTGAAGAAAATCATCTTGAAGAGTCCGGAGGAGCGCCAGCGTTGTTGTCGGGATCACGTGAAGCAGAAGGGCATGCACGGTGTCTTCAACCTGTTCATTTTCGTCATTAGAGAGTGAAGGAGACACTGAGCTTGGGGCGATCGGAGGAACTTATACTTTCTTAAACTTCTTGTTGGGCAGGTACGACCAATCAAAGTTTTGCTGGAATTCCATCTCTACAAGTTCTTCATCAGTCTTCAGATGTAATAATATAGCCCAACTTCTGTCAAATATTAACTCAACTATGGTTTCTAAAAGTGAAACTAATCCCTTGGTGGTTTTGGTAATTAATAACAACATATAAGTTATTGATCTAATGCTTATTGATAATAGATTTCGGAGAAGATCAATGATTGGCATGATAAGGACATGAAATTGGCAAAGCTCCAAAGACTCTTCGTTTTGTTTAAGTGATCCAAGATCACATTGAATCCTATAGGACATGCAATACTATTAAAAGGGGATGATGTACTAATGATGAGTTTGTTGCTCAAGTGCTTAGTGATATTGCTCCAAAACCCTCAAAGTTTCTCCACATCACATCTGTCCAAAGTACTAAAGTATCATCTAGGTCCCACTGAAATTCTCTATCCCGGACTCACCAAGTTGATCACATACACTGCTAGGGACAAACCCAAGCATTTCGCTTCTACCGATATGGATCTCGGTCCCACCGTGATGGCGTGACCAAGTTTCTATAATTGATAACCCACAAGTATAGGGGATCACAACAGTTTTAGAGGGTAGAGTATTCAACCCAAATTTATTGATTCAACACAAGGGGAGCCAAAGAATATTCACAAGTATTAGCAGTTGAGTTATCAATTCAACCACACCTGGAGAACTAAATATCTGTAGCAGAGTGATCAGTAGCACAACAATATGATAGTTTGATACAGTAGTAGCAATAGCAATAGAAATAGTAATAGCAGTAGTTTTGTAGCAATTGTGACAGTAGCAGCAATAGTAGTAACTTAGCAAATATCAATATGTCAAAATCTCGTAGGCATTGGATCGGTGATGGATAATTATGTTGGATAACATTCATCATGTAATGATTATAACCTAGGGCGACACAGAACTAGCTCCAATTCATCAATGTAATGTAGGCATGTATACGTGCTTGCGATAAGAACTTGCATGACATCTTTTGTCCTACCCTCCCATGGCAGTGGAGTCCATTAGGAAACTAAGGGATATTAAGGCCTCTTTGTAACATTGAACCGAAACAAAGCATTAACACAGAGTGAATACATGAACTTCTCAAACTACGGTAATCACCGAAAAGAATCCCAATTATTGTCACCTTTGGGTATGTGGATCCGTAATAGCTGCATACAACTTGCAAGATAGGATCACGAACACAAATATATTCATGAAAACATAAAGGGTTTAGATCTGAAATCATGGCACTCGGGCCCTAGTGACAAGCATAAAGCATAGCAAAGTCATAGGAATATCAATATCAGAACATAGTGGATATTAGGAATCAATCCCTAACAAAACTAACTCGATTATATAAATCTCATCCAACCCATCACCGTCCAGCAAGCCTACGAGGAATGACTCACTCCCGGCAGTGAGCATCATGAAATTGGTGATGGAGGAAGGTTGATCATGACGACGGCGTCGAATCCCTCTCTCCGGAGCCCAGAACAGACTCTAGATCAGCCCTCCCAATGAAGAACAGGAGGTGGCTGCTATTTCTTGAGCTTGCATTGATTTTTCCGTTGAAGAGGAAAGGGTGATGCAACAAAGTAGAGATAAGTATTTCCCTCAGTTAACAACCAAGGTATCAATCCGGTAGGAGGCACAAGCAAGTCCCCAATATATGCACCCACACAAACTAACAAACACTTGCACTCAACGCGAAAAAGGGGTTGTCAATCCCTTCACGGTTACTTGCAAGAGTGAGATCTAATAGAGATAGATATAAAAGATAAGTAAAAGGCAGAATAAAGTAAATGTAAATAAATTGCAGCAAGGTATTTTGGGGTTTTTGGTTTTATAGATCTGAAAATATATGATGGAAAATAGACCCGGGGGCCATAGGTTTCACTAGAGGCATCTCTCTTGAAGAAAACACATGGTGGGTAAACAAATTAGTGTTGAGCAATTGATAGAAAAGCGCGTAGTTATGATGATATCTACGACAATGATCATGAAAATATAGGCATCACGTCTGTGACAAGTAGACCGACTCCTGCCTGCATCTACTACTATTACTCGACACATCGACCGATTCTTGCCTGCATCTAGAGTATTAAGTTCATAAGAACAGAGTAACGCCTTAAGAAAGATGACATGATCTAGAGGGATAAACTCAAGCAATATGATATAAACCCCATCTATTTATCCTTAAGGGCAACAATACAATACATGCCTCGCTACCCCTACTGTCATTGGGTGAGGACACCGCAAGATTGAACCCATCACAAAGCACCTCTCCCATTGCAAGAAAAACCAATCTAGTAGGCCAAACCAAATCAATAGATCGGAGAGAAATACTAATCTATCTTAATCATGCATAAAAGAGTTCAGAAAAGACTCAAATAATATTCATAGATAATCTGATCATAAATCCACAATTCATCGGATCTCAACAAACGCACCGCAAAAGAAGCTTACATCGAATAGGTCTCCAAGAACATCGAGGTGAACATTGTATTGAAGATCAAAGAGAGAGAAGAAGCCATCTAGATACTAGCTATGGACCCTTAGGTCCATGGTAAACTACTCACGCATCATCAGAAGGGCAGCAAGGTTGGTGTAGAGGCCCTCCATGATCGAATCCCCCTCTGACAGAGTGTCGGGAAAGGCCCCAAGATGGGATCTCATGAGAACACAAGATTGCGGTGGCGGAAAAGTTTTTTTGTTGTGCCCTATGACGTAGGGGGAATATTTGAGAATACATAGTGGTGGGGTTAGGGTTGGAAGGTCTCCAAGGGGCCCACAAGCCTAGGGGGCACGCCCCTAGGGCTTCTGGCCTCCTCCCAAAGCTTCCTAAGTTTCTTCTGGTCCAAGAAAAATCATCATAAAGTTTTATTCCGTTTGGACTCCGTTTGATATTCATTTTCTGTAAAAGTCAAAAACAAGGAAAAAACAACAACTGGCACCGGGCACTAGGTTAATAAGTTAGTCCCAAAACTAATACTCCCCGTGTCCCAAAATAAGTGCCTTAACCTTAATACAATTTTGTACTGAAGTTAGTACAAAGTTGAGACACTTATTTTGGGACAGAGGGAGTATAAAATAGCAAATTAATGCATATAAAACATAAAAAATAGATAATATAATAGCATGCAACAATAAAAAGTTATAGATATGTTGGAGACGTATCAGTGGTGGCGGCTCCGTATTGTAAAACGTGATGATTCCTTCTCTCTGATTTTTTTCTTGGCAAAATAGGTACTTATGGAGTTGGAGTTAGGGTTGCGGGAGCTGCCATGGGCCCACAAGCCTGCTAGGCGCGCCCGAGGAGGGGGTTGACACGCCCCTGGGGTTGTGGCGCCATGGTGGCCCCCTCTGGTAATTTCCTTCGCCAATATTGTTTTATACATTCTGAAATAATTCTCCGTTAATTTTCACCTCAATCCGAGAACTTTTATTTCTGCACAAAAACAACACCATATGGCAATTCTGTTGAAAGCAGTGTCAGTCCGGGTTAGTTCCATTCAAATCATGCAAAAAGAGCACAACTGTTTGGAAAAGTAGATACGTTTGGGACGTATCAACTCCCCAAGCTTAACTCACTGCTTGTCCTCAAGCAATTCAGTTGACAAACTGAAAGTGATAAAGAAAAACTTTTACAAACTCCTTTTGTTCTTCTTATTGTAAATATACTTAACTAATGCTCAAGTTTTCAGCAAGGATTGTGAACTAACCATATTCATGATGAATTTAGGTCTCACATTTACTCGTATCAATGACATAACCAACTAGCGAGCAATAATAAGATATCTCAGATGCCAACAATTTGTCAAAAGAATCATGATGTAGTATGATAATATGGTATCTCGCTAGCCCTTTATGAGACCGCAAAACATAAATGCAGAGGACCACTGAAGTTCAATCAATGATTAAATAGTGTAATCCGTAGTACAAAAGATCTAGTCATCTCACACTCAACATTAACTATACTCATTGCATTAGAGTGACAATAGTGCTCACCGATTGGTGCTTAAATGAGAGGGCGGTGACTCAATAATAAAAGTAAAATAACACAAAAGTAAATAGATAAGCCCTTCGCAGAGGGAAGCAGTGATTTGTAGAGGTGCCAAAGCTTGAAGCTTAAAACAGAGATGAATATTTTTTGGGAGGTATGCCTTTCCTGTCAATGTCATGACCGAGAGTTCTCAATATCTTCCATGCTAAACAAATAAGCGCCGGTTCTGAAGCAGAAAAGGTAAAGTTTACCCCCCCCCTCCACCAACAATCACAAGCCATGTCTAGACGAATCCTCGGGTGCCCTCCATACCAACAACTTTCCAGGGGAGTTTGTTTCATCATTTTGCATTTTGATCATGGGACTGGGCATCCCGATTACCAGCCCCTCTCGTGTAAGGACAAGTGAATACACACTCAATATGAGAATAAACCGCTTAGCATGGAAGATAGTAACTGCCCCTTGCCGCTTTGAGAGCGGTACAGGCACACAAAACATATGTTTATTTGAATGTTCAGAGGTGGCACATGCAAATTTACTTGGAACGACAGGGTAATACCGCATATAGGTAGATATAGTGGACTCATCTGGAATAACTTTGGGTTTAAGATTTGGATGCACAAGTAGTATTCCCGCTTAGCACAGGCAAAGGCTAGCAAATATATTGAGAAGCGACCGGATAGAGAGCGAAAACGGTCATAAACATGCATTGAGAATAATTAGCATTGAATACGAGCATGAGTAGGATATCAAACACCATGAACATAAATATCGTGGAGGCTATGTTGGTTTTGAATCAACTACATGCATGAACATGTGCCAAGTCAAGCCACTCGAATCATTCAGAGGGAAATACCATACTATCATACTACATCATAACCATTTTAATGCATGTTGACACTCAAGATAAATCATTATCCAATCCTATCTATTTAAGCATGGCATGAGCAAGTATAATCTCTAATTGTCATCACAAACATGTTTCCTCATAATAATACTGAATCAAGAGTGATGAGCTAAACATATTTAGGAAACAAAAGCAAGAGGCATTCATACCAGTATTTCTTCATCTATTCATCATCATTATTGCCTTTCACTTGCACGACCGAATGATATGAAAATAATATCAGTGCTAGTGTGCCATGGAGTAAGCTGGAATCTGCAAACATTTTATTCAAAGGAGAAGACGAGATAAGATGGGCTATTTGTTAGATCAACAGTAATGCATATGAGAGCCACTCAACAAGTTCATTGTGGTCTTCTCCTCATGACAACTCAAAGAAAAGTAAAGAATTTCAGAGAAACACACTGAAATATTTTTGGAATTTTAATTTTTTTGGAAGAAAGAAAATAAAAGAAGGAAAGAAAAATGAATGAAAACGAGAAAAACTATTTACACGGGAAACTCCCAACAAGTAAAAGAAGAACGAGAAATCTTTTTGGGGTTTTCTTTTTAATACTACAAATTACTAAACAAGAAGGAAAACCGAAAAGAAGCAAGAAATATTTTTGGATTTTGAAGTTCCCCAAACACAAAAGAAGAAAGTGAAAATAAAACTAACATGGATATACAATGAAAAAGGATGAACACTGACAACTGGAATGAAATGTGTGGTACATGAATGCAATGTCGATGGGAAATACGTACTCCCTCAAGCTTAGGCTTTTGGCCTAAGTTGGTCTATGGTCACGGGTCAAAGTATCCCTCTCTAGGATAGTACTGAGGCTCATCGGGGTTCCACTGATAGACGGGATCCTATGGATCCCACTGGTAAATAGGCTCTACGACCGCCTCAAGCTCAGGTGTTGGCTCAGGCTCGACCACTTGGGGCGGCACCAAGCCCCAATAATCATAAATGTCCTCGGGCATAATAGTGTACCTGCCTAAAGAAAGATCAAACAAAGAAGGTGCAGGCAGGGTAATAGTCTCACGAGTGCCCTGGCTAAAAACCTAGTTATACCAAAATCGCATATTGCCACCATCAATAAAGTCATGCCCAACCATACTAGCACAGTCAAGGTATCTAACACATAAAAGCTTCTCCTCCTCCTCATCATGTCTAATAGGAATCTCAAAACATCTAGTGAGGCGAGAGGCATAAATACCACCATAAATAACTCCCTTCGAGCGGTTAGTATGTAACCATCGAGCAATCATAGCGCCCAAACTAAAATTCCTATCTTTGTAAAGAGCATGGTGCAAAATGGCAAGGTCCTGAGAGCTGAGTGTTGTACTCTCCCACCGTCCAGTCAAACACCTCCTAGCAAATAATGAATAGTAGCGCAAAACAGGGAAATGTAAACTAGCAACTCTAGCCTAACAAACTCCTCTCGTCTCCCCAACAGTGCATCGAATATAAAATCTGCAAGGTCACGTGGACATGGTTCTATAGGGCTGTCCTCAGGTGGAATCAAACAAACCTCATAAAACTCATCTAGTGTCATCTCTCTAGGAACATCATATAAGTTGAATGTGATTGTGGGTGGTTGCACCCTAGAGTGAAAATGGAAACTTTGCACAAAAGTATTTGTGAGGAGGAGGTACTGGTCACACTTATCTTCGAGGAAGGGAAGAATGCTGACATTGTTCACCAAATGATAGAAGTCATCGACAATTCCCACATCCCTCAAGAAAGTGTAGCACGACAACACGAGAAAGGTGATATTTGGGCTCTGGAGCCTCCTTAGGAGTTCGGCTTTAAGATGCTCTTAACCTCCACTTGAGCATTTTCTTTTTCTGAAAATGTCTGAAATTTTTAGTGACTCAAAATAAAAGTAAGCCACACTCAGCAAAATTGATGGCAACTACTCCCATAGGCATCTAGAGGCTATATCATGCATCAAAACTACTTTGGACCATATAAATTTGACATGCAAGCTCAAAAACATGTTCACAATAGTAGCAAAAAATTGCAATATATAAAGCACTAGAGCAAAAACTAATTGGACCATTGGAGGAGTCACGTACCAAAGAATAATCTCCCAAAACAGTTTTGAGCAAGCAAGTGAATTTTTCTAGCGGAAGAAGAAGGGAGTGGGCGGCTGGGATAAGTGAGTGGGTTGTTGTGGGACCCACAAGCCCACTAGGCGCGCCTAGGAAGATGGAGCGCCCTGTGAGCTTGTGGCTCACAGGTGCACCCCCCTGGGGTGTGTTCACTGCCAAAAATTCTTAAATATTATACAAAAACCATACTAATTTTTAGGGCATTATGAGAACTTTTACTTTCGGGTCATTTTTTTATTGCACGGAAAATTCAGAAAACATGAAAATAAAGGCATCTCTATTTTATTAACTTTAAATAACAAAGAGTAAATAAGGGGTACAAAAGGTTTGTGCATACTATATTCACCGACCACATGCCCCTAAAAAAGAATCCATTAATATGGTTGATCAAGTCTTATTAACAAACTATTTTCGAATGACATGAAATGGAAGAATCTTCGTATGACACTAGGTTACGTCAATAGGGATATGCATCTCCCCAATAATAATAGTTTCATATTTATGTTTGAAAATAGGAAGAGGGAGTTGAAAACTTCCAATAGTAATTGTTGGAGCCTTTTCAATAACATTAATACCATTCACTTGAAATTGCTTCTTCAAAAAGTGTACCATATGCTCATTAATTACCATTGATATGAAAAGTGACCTTACTTTTGTTGCAATCAATAATAACCCATGTAGTATTCAAGAAGGGTGTACCAAGGATAATCGACATGTTGTCATCCTCGAGCATGTCAAGTATAACAAAGTTTGTCAAGATAGTAACATTTGCAACTATAACGGGCACATCCTCGCAAATACCGATAGGTGTGTCCGTTCATTTGTTAGCTGTTTGCCATGATATTTTAGTAGGTGTGAGTTTATTCAAATCAAGTCTTCTATACAAAGAGAAATGCATAACACTAACACTGGCTCCTAAATCACATAAAGCAGTTTTAAAATAGTTTCTTTTAATGGAGCATGGTATAGTGGGTATTCTTGGATCTCCTAGTTTCTTAGGTACACCATCCTTAAAAGAATAGTTTGCAAACATGGTGGAAATTTCAGCTTCAGGTATCTTTCTTTTATTAGTGACAAGATCTTTCATAGATTTAGCATATGGGGCCAACTTTAAAATATCAGTCAAACGAGTATATAAAAATACTGGCCTAAGCATTTGAGCAAAGTGTTCAAATTCTTCTTCATCCTCATTTTTAGATGGCTTAGTTGGGAAAGGCATGGTTTTCTGAACCCATGTTTCTCTTTCCTTACCATGTTTAATTTCTAGCAATGAAATCTGTTTTATCATAACGTTTATTTTTAGGAGGTGGGTTATGAAGATCAACAACAGGTTCTATTTCATCATCATTATCATGTTCTTTATCATTGTCTGGTTGAGAATCAACATGAACATCATCTTTATCATTATCGTTATCACTAGGTGAATGTTCATTACCAGATTGTGTCTCAGAAGGTTTTTCTACCTAAGGTTCACTAGAAGCATGCAAAGTCCTATCATTTTCCTTTTTCTTTTTCTTCTAGAAGGATTACGCGCATCAATATTAATTCTTTGAGAGTCTTGTTCAATTCTTTTAGGGTGACCTTTGGGATAAAGTGGCTCCTGAGTCATTCTACCTCCTCTAGTCATTACTCTAACAACATGATCATTCATATTACTATTCATTTCATTAAGAAAATCCTTTTTTGACTTAGCTACTTGTTCTAACTGAGTCTGACCATAGAAGCATGTTTACCTACACCTTTAACATCATTAGTAATTCCAAACAACAAGTCACTCAAGCGGTCAATCATGTAGGCATTATGTTTCAATTGTTTCAACATATGCATTAAAATGATCTTGCTTAATAATGTAATTGTCAAATTCATACACGCATTGACTAGCAGACTTATGGTAGGAATATCACCTTCATCAAATTTTATAAGAGAATTTACCTCTACTACCTGTGTCGGGGTGTAAAGTCCATGAATTTCTTCAATGGGTGGTAAATTCTTGACATCTTCAGCTTTAATACCTTTTTCTTTCATAGATTTCTTTGCCTCTTGCATATCTTCAGGACTGAGAAATAGAATACCCATCTTCTTCAGAGTTGGTTTAGGCGGTGGTTCAGGAAGTGTCCAATAATTATAATTCCTCAATATATTATTCAATAGTTCTTCATCTTGCTCAATATTTCATTCCCTGAAAACACAACCAGCACAACTATCTAGGTAATCTCTAGAAGCTTCGGTTAGTCCATTATAAAAGATATCATGTATTTCATTTTTCTTGAGAGGATGACCAGGAAAAGCATTGAGTAATTGGAGAAGCCTCCCCCAAGCTTGAGAGAGATTCTCTTCTTCAATTTGCACAAAGTTAAATATTTCGTGTAAGTCAACTTGTTTCTTATGAGTAGAGAAATATTTTTCAGAGAAGTAATATATCATACCTGGGAACTACACACACAACCAGGAACAAGAGTATTAAACCATATCTTAGCATCACCTTTTAACGAAAAAGGAAACAACTTAAGAATATAGAAGTAGCGAATTTTTTCCTCATGAGCAAATAGGGTGGCTATATCATTCAACTTAGTAAGGTGTGTCACAACAGTTTCAGATTCATAACCATGGAAAGGATCGGATTCAACCAAACTAATTAACTCAGGATCGACAGAGAATTCACAATCCTTATCAGTAACTGATGTCTACTATGCAACCTTCTTCTTATAGACTCGTGTTGGGCCTCCAAGCACAGAGTTTTGTAGGACAGTAGCAGTTTTCCCTCAAGTGGATGACCTAAGGTTTATCAATCCGTGGGAGGCATAGGATGAAGATGGTCTCTCTCAAACAACCCTACAACCAAATAACAAGGAGTCTCTTGTGTCCCCAACACACCAAATACAATGGTAAATTTTATAGGTGCACTAGTTCGGCGAAGAGATGGTAATACAAGTGTAATATGGATGGTAGATATAGGTTTTTGTAATGTGAAAATATAAAAACAACAAAGTAACTAGTAACAAAAGTGAGCAAAAACGACATTGCAATGCTTGAAAACATGGCCTAGGGTTCATACTTTCACTAGTGAAAATTCTCTCAACAATGATAACTTAATTAAATCATATGGCAATCCCTCAACGTGCAACAAAGAATCACTCCAAAGTTCCTATCGAAGAACGTAGGACAAAAACGTGCATCAACCCCTATGCATAGATTACTCCAATGTCACCTCGGGAATCCGTGAGTTGAGTGCCAAAATATACATCAAGTGAATCAATGGAACACCCCATTGTCACCATAGATATCCCATCGCATGACATACATCAAGTGCTCTCAAATCCAATACTCAATCCAAGATAATGAAACCTCAAAGAGCAAGAATCAATTCATCACAAGAAGGTAGAGGGGAGAAACACCATATGAACCAACTATAGTAACAAAGCTCGCGGTACATCAAGATCGTGCCAAGTCAAGAACACGAGAGAGAGAGAGAGATCAAACACATAGCTACTGGTACATACCCTCAGCCCCAAGGGTGAAATACTCCTTCCTCGTCATGGTGACCGTCGGGATGATGAAGATGGCTTTTGATGATGGTTTCCCCCTCCGACAGGGTCCTAGAACGGGCTCCCGATTGTTTTTTGTGGCTACAGAGGCTTGCAGCGGTGGAACTTATGATCTAGGGTTCTTTTCAGGGTTTCCGTATTTATAAGAATTTTTTGCATTGGAAACAAGTTAGGGGGGTGCCCGAGGGGCCCACAAGCCAGGGGGTGTGCCCTAGGGGGGTGCGCGCTGTCGGTGTCAAAACCGATAGATCTCGGGGTAGGGGGTCCCGAGCTGTGGATTCTTAGATCCATGGTAACAGGAATGAAGGAGATGTTGTTTTACCCAGGTTCGAGCCCTCTTGATGGAGGTAAAACCCTACGTCCTGCTCTTGTTTATATTGATGGAGTATCAAGTACAGAGTTGATCTACCTCAAGATCATATGTTGTGGTCTAAAACCTGAGGGTATGATGAATAATGTCATAATGATCTAGCATCTCCCTATCAACTAGCCCGGCCCCGGGTTATATAATGTACCAGAGGCCTAGGATAACAAGAGTCCTAGTTGAATACGTCGATGGAGAGGAGTCCTTGTCTTGATCACCAAGTCTTGTGGAATCTTCCTCGTGTATGCATCGGCTGTCTGAACCGGCCCATGAGTAAACAACCATGGGGGTCCTCGGCCCAACCCAACTGACCGGGAGACGACGTGGTGAGTACCCCTAGTCCAGGACACCGCCAGTAGACCCCTGAACCAGTCTTCAAGTTGGGGACGCTCCTCGATTCTTCCGAACTGTTCTTCATCTTTGGTCGTCGGTCTTGAAAACTGGTTCAACAAATCATCTCATCTTCAATCTTGAGGATCGCCAAAGCGAATCCGAAGAGTTTACACATCGGGTATCCGAGGAGCCCCTTTAAGTTATCGTCCTTTATCGATGCCTTGTTATTATTTTAACGCCACACCTCGGGTTTGAAGTTGTTCCCGTGCGGTGGTGTCCTCTTGAATCCGAGCTCCAACGCCGGATTGAATTCGAGATATCTTTTGCAGCCGAGCACCAACGCTAGATTATATCCGAGCTCCAACGCCGAACTATGTCCGAGCTCCAACGCCGGACTATATCCGAGGTGTCATAGATCACCTTGGCTTGAAAAAGTTTGAAGGAGGCTATCCGAGTTTAACACTGAAAAGTTCTCTATGGAACAAGCCATTCGAATCCAAGCTTTATGCCGGACCACTTCTGAGCTCCAACGATGGTCAGCGTCCGAGGTGTCGTAAACTACCTCGGTCTTTTAAAAGATTGAATGAATTCATCCAAGCTTATGCCGGAAATGCCCTCTATGGAACCAGCCACTGGCGCCTGAGATTTATGCCGGACTGCTTCTAAGGTGGTGCACCACCCCGACCGCGGGCTGATTTTTTGTGAATATTTTTGATTGGTGCAATTTATTCTCTGCCGAGATATATAGCCAGTATATGTATATCCAGTAGCCCTCAAGGTGCGTGTCGGTCTAAAACCCGAGATGCACCTAAAGGAAAACCTAAAACCGCTGATCCTAGTAGCCCCTGAGACTCAGGTCGACTCGCCAAATCAGCCTGAGGATCAACTCCTAGCTCGTCAGCATACGTAGGAATAGAAATGCAGTGTAATACGTTAGAGGTAATAGTGATCGGCAGACAGACCCCTGAGAGAGGGTCGTGAGAAGTCGTTGTGATATATCATATTGATGCCGGATAAGTCCCATATGGTATTTATTGTCGTCCAAAGACGCGATTGTCCATAGTTCGATTATGCCGAACACTGAACACTTTGAATTTTCTGCATTGAATAGACAATGCAGTAGCCTCCGAGCCAGTGTCGGGTGGCAACACCAGATCAGGGGATCGTTGTGCCCTTTTAATATTTATAAATAATGAGAGCAAAGCCTAGTAGCCCCCGAGCCTTAATGTGGGCACGGGTGGCCGAATTAAGGATCGATATCCGTTTGATAGAAATTTTTTATTGTGTTTAACACAAACTTCTCGGAAAGAGAATAAAGATCTAATAAAGGAGTTAGAGCTAACGAAAACTGAGCTCGCCAAGATCGGCCTCAAGGGACTTAATAGATAGGAAATCAATGCCAATAAGGAACTATGAGAGCGTTATGTCAGCTGCTCGATTGTCTCAAAGAGACTGTGCCATTGACTCTTTAAAAGATTGGCTGCTAAAAAATTGATTTTTGCTCACAATTTATGTGTAATGATTCTATGTACCCAAGTACTTTACATCATTAATGCTCGGATCCGCATTGTACAAAACTTTGTTGACTGACCATTGGCTTCAACCTCCTTGGCTAGTAGCCAGGGAGTGTTTGTCCCACTTTATAAAGCCTTTATGAGGGCAAAGATTTATGACAAACAAGGCAATCCAGCCATACGGTTTTATAAACAAAGGTACACAGAGAGATATGTTATATTATGTTTTACCGTAAGAAACATCTTCCGAAGAAAATAGTCATGCTATCGGTTCCTTTCTTTGGGTTGTCATGCTGATCATGATCATAACCTCACCTCCGATCAATGTGGGAGGAAAATATTGAGGATTTAGTTCGGGGAAAGTTCCCGAACTCTATAGTATTAATGAACCAAAATTTTCACTTCCATCGTTGCCGACCGATTATATCCTTTAAGATCGCTAGATTTCGGCTTCACCCAGTCTGAGGTACTAACTCGGATGACCTGGCAGTAACAATCACAGAGGTGCTCCCTTTACCGCCTAGCCGAACAATCGGGAACGTAGGGGTAAGCACAGGAGCCAAGCAACCTAGCTTGGCCAAAATCTTAAGTCAAATTGATGCACATTTATGGCTTTATAACGATGATTGTGGAAGGCAGCCCTCGTATATGAAATAAAAACACTGATGATATGTTTATTTTGACTCCATTGCAACCGTTTATCAGTTGAAAGTTGCCCATCGTCGGCTTCCACCCCCTTGTAGATGCTACGCAGGGTGTTTTCGCAATAACAAAACAACCCTTAGCTGACGTCTCGATGCCCGAAGGCGGTTGTGTTAGCGGAAACGAGGCAATAAGATATGCGGGCTTTATAACTTTCACGTAGTCATAGGAGCTTTAAATCGGCGAGGCTAGTTACGAGCCCCCGGTTAGTGTTCGGTGACAGCCGAGGTCTAGCCATAAACACTTCAGCCAATATTATGATTGGCCCGTCATTTAGCATGAGGTGACCTCTATCAATCTTATAGGTTAATACAGTCATCAGATCGCTGACAGTTTACGCTTATTGTGACAGTCAGTTTTCGGCTTTCTCCACTGAGGCGCTTAACCATGCGAGCTGGAAGCACAATCGTAGTGGTTCTTCCTTTGCACACCTAGCTAAACAAAACGGAATGTAGGAGCCAAGCATAGGAGCCGGGCAAGCCAACTATTTACAGAAGACACAATTTGAAACTGATGCATATATAGCAATATCCAAGAATGTTTTTGCCGAATCTCTAAAGGTGTTTAGCGTTGCACTGCGAGACTTATGTTGGAAACACACAAATAGTTTAAAAGTGCCATAGGCTTGGAAAACCTAAAAACTTCAGTAAAAACTTTACGCCCAAACAAAATCGAGTCATTTGGTGCCAATCTGAAAATTGGTCTTTTAAAAAAATGTGCTTCTGTCGTGCTTTAACATGACACATCCGATCTCAAGACTTCAAGCGGGTCAGCCTACGGCTTCAAGCTCCTTATACTGAAGGCGGAGTGCTTCTCTGAGGCCAGTTTAGCAAACTAAACTCGAGCGGCTTTAGAGAGAAGCTAGGCTATCCGGCTATTGACCATACACTCGAGTCAAAAAAGGAGCGGTAGAAGAAGACTTTGCAACGACCAAGAAGAAAACACATTTACTTTAAAATGGCTCATGTAAATTTTAAGAGCCCCTAGTTAACATGGGTAAAGGGAGCTTCTTTTAACGAACAACGTATGTGAGCAAGGTCGAACCGAACACAAGTTAAAAATTTAAGACTTTTGAGCATGAAAGCGACTTAGCTGGTTAATGTGTTCAGCATTGATGATGCGGTCCGAGCTTGATGCGGGACAAGGTTCCATCCCCCAAGCTGGTCCCAAGATGGCAGAGCGAAGAGCTCGGCACTCCGGAGTGGAGACATAGCACAGCCAATACAGGCCGGCAGAGTGACGCCGAAGTCCCCGGCGTGGTTTAATGAAGTGAGGACGAAGGCCCCAGTCTAGCCGAGGTGACGTGGTATGTTTGTACGCCAAGGTGACAACACTGCCTAACCTAGATCATTTACCTATGCACAGGAAATAGTGCAAACTGGAGATAATAGTAATAATAATAAATTAAAAAAATGTTGCATAATTAATAATTTATGCAAAGTGAGTAATAAAAGAAATATGGCATGTGTGCCGAACACTCGATGAGGTAGAGCTCCCTCAGCGATGCCGAGGCAACCGAACATGTCGGTATGGCAATTCGACCAACAAGGTGATCACGCAAGCCGATTTAGGCCGATTGGGACGACGACGTCGGCTTGCCTAAGTGACCGCGTGACGCAGTCAAAGTCGATTACCTACACATGTAAAATAGTGCAGTCCAACAATAATAATATAAATATATAAAAATCCTCGTGTGATTAATTTACGCAAAATAATTTATTTAAAGATATGTGGCCTGGCACCGAAGTCAATGTCGATGCAGGGCATCGGCGTAATGCGGTATAGGCATGACAAAGCCTGAATTCATAGGTCAGTCCGAGTTCCGGATGCGGCATTCACCGAACTGTGTATGAAAACTGACCGAACCACCACGCGTTCGTCGTTAATGCGGCCATCATTTGATAGACCTATGTAAAAATGATGGAACAAATCAAAGTAATAATTCCTTGGGAAAAATAAACCCAAACAAGCAAAAATTACTAGGATTAATAGCACTTGGTTTATTTGTTGTAGCAATCAGAAGAAAGGCGACTCCCAAAATTGGGACTCGATCCGCACACCCATTGCCTGATGGGCGATAAAGCGACGACATGACGATGCTGGCAAAGGTTGGCTCGCCGAGGCAAATCCCCTGGTCCAGCTAACATGGCGAAGCTGGTCGGCTGGTGACGCTGAAGTCACCGGGGTATGTTGATGATGAAATAGCAAAGTCTCCGGTCCAACAAAGGTGTCGAAACCTCCATGTCAACCGATCAGTCGAAGCATGTCGACTGGTGACGCCGAAGTCACCAGAGTAGGTTTGATGAAGATATGGTGAAGCCCCCGGTCCAAACGAGGTGACGGAGCAGGCCGACAAGAAGACGTTGCAGCCGCCGTGTCAGCCGAGGGTGTTGGAACAGTTCGGCGTGATGGACATTGGCTTGAAGAAGCAACAGTGCGGCCATGCCGACGTAGGTCGTAACTTGTGATGCGTTCAATGCCGGCTTGATGAAGTGACCATGCGGCAATGCCGGTGTGCCCGCTCCGTGTGATCCGTAGGGTGGCGATGTTGGTGATGATTTATCCATTGCGATTCTGAACTCTTTGTTCGGCTCGTCGAGATGATGATCCTAGGAAGTTGAGCTCGGCTCAACAAAGCGACGACGTGTCTGATACGTCTCTGTCGTATCTACTTTTCAAAACACTTTTGCCCTTGTTTTGGACTCTAAATTGCATGATTTGAATGGAGCTAACCCGGACTGATGCTGTTTTCAGCATAATTGCTATGGTGTTATTTATGTGCAGAAACAAAAGTTCTCGGAATGACCTGAAACTTCACGAAACATCTATTCAGAAATAATAAAAAATCCTTGCAAAAGATGAAGACCAGGGGGCCCACCACCTGTCCACAAGGGTGGGGGGCACGCCTGCCCCCCTAGGGCGCGCTCCCTACCTCGTGGGCCCCCTGGAGCTCCTCTGACCTCAACTCCAACTTTATATATTTGCTTTCGAGAAGAAAAAAATGAGAGAGAAGAATTCATCGCGTTTTACGATACAGAGGCGCCACCAAGCCCTAAAACCTCTCGGGAGGGCTGATCTGGAGTCCGTTCGGGGCTCCGGAGAGGGGAATCCGTCACCATCATCATCATCAACCATCCTCCATCACCAATTTCATGATGCTCACCGCCATGCGTGAGTAATTGCATCGTAGGCTTGCTGGACGGTGATGGGTTGGATGAGATCTATCATGTAATCGAATTAGTTTTGTTAGGGTTTGATCCCTAGTATCCACTATGTTCTGAGATTGATGTTGCTATGACTTTGCTATGCTTAATGCTTGTCACTAGGGCCCGAGTGCCATGATTTCAGATCTGAACCTATTATGTTTTCATCAATATATGAGAGTTCTTGATCCTATCTTGCAAGTCTATAGTCACCTATTATGTGTTATGATCCATTAACCCCGAAGTGACAATAATCGGGATACTTACCGGTGATGACCGCAGTTTGAGGAGTTCATGTATTCACTATCTGCTAATGCTTTGTTTCGGTACTCTATTAAAAGGAGACCTTAATATCCCTTAGTTTCCATTAGGACCCCACTGCCATGGGAGGGTAGGAAAAAAATATGTCATGCAAGTTCTTTTCCATAAGCACGTATGACTATATTCGGAATACATGCCTACATTACATTGATGAATTGGAGCTAGTTCTGTGTCACCCTATGTTATGATTGTTACATGATGAACCACATCCGGCATAATTCTCCATCACTGATCCATTGCCTACAAGCTTTCCATATATTGTTCTTCACTTATTTACGTTTCCGTTGCTATTGCTATCATCACTACAAAATACCAAAAACATTACTTTTGCTACTGTTACCTTTTGCTACTGTTACCACTACTATCATATTACTTTGCTACTAAACACTTTGCTGCAGATACTAAGTTTCCCGGTGTGGTTGAATTTACAACTCAGCTGCTAATACTTGAGAATATTTTTTGGCTCCCCTTGTGTCGAATCAATAAATTTGGGTTGAATACTGTACCCTCAAAAACTGTTGCGATCCCCTATACTTATGGGTTATCAAGACTATTTTCTGGCATCGTTGCCGGGGAGCATAGCTCTATTCTTTGAATCACTTGGGATTTATATCTGCTTATCATTATGAAGAAATTGAGAGATCCAAAAACCAAGATTTATCCCTCAACTACGAGGGGAGGTAAGGAACTGCCATCTAGCTCTACACTTGATTCTCCTTCTGTTCTGAGTAAGCTTGCGAGACCTAAACCTGCTTCTGCTATTCGTTCTGATATGTCACATGTTATTGATGATGCCACTTCTGCTATGCATGATACTTATGATGAAACTACTTCTATGCTTGATACTACTGTGCCACTTGGTGAATTTCTTGATGAACAACTTGCTAGCGTTAGAGAGAATGAAAATATTTAATCTAATAATATTGATGAAAGTGATGATGAAGACTTGTCCGTTATTCCTAAGGGTTATGTTTTTGATAAAGAAGCTTCTTTAGCTATTTTAGCTTGCAAAGATAGTTATGAACTTAAGAGGTTATTAGTGAAATGGAATAAGCAATCTCTAAATGCTAGGATGAAACCTGACCCTGCTTTTGCTACTTCACCTATCTTTGTTACTGATAAGGATTATGAATTCTCTGTCCATCCTGATATAATTACTTTGGTTCAATCTAATCCTTTTCATGACTATGAATCTGAAACTATTGTGGCACATCTTACTAAATTAAATGATATAGCCACCCTATTCACTAATGATGAGAGAACCCGTTACTTTTATATCCTTAAAATATTTCCATTCTCATTAAAGGGTGATGCTAAGATATGGTTTAATTCTCTTGATCCTGGTTGTGTGCGTAGTCCCCAGGATATGATTTATTACTTCTCTGCTAAATATTTCCCTGCTCATAAGAAACAAGCTGCTTTAAGGGATATATATAATTTTGTGCAAATTGAAGAAGAGAGTCTCCCACAAGCTTTGGTGAGGCTTCTCCAATTACTTAATGCTTTGCCTGATCATCCTCTTAAGAAAAATGAAATACTTGATATCTTTTATAATGGACTAACTGATGCCTCTAGAGATTACCCGGATATTTGTGCTGGTTCTATTTTCAGGGAAAGAATGCCGGATGAAGCTGAAATTCTATTGAATAATATGTTGACAAATGAAAATAATTGGACACTTCCTGAACCAGTTCCTGAACCAACTCCTGAGACTATTCCTAAACCAACTCTGAAGAAGAGGGGTGTTCTATTTCTCAGTCCTAAAGATATGCAAGAGGCAAAGAAATCTATGAAAGAAAAAGGTATTAAAGCTGAAGATGTTAAGAATTTACCTCCTATTGAAGAAATACATGGTCTTAATTTACCGCCTGTTGAAGAAACATATGATCGTGATCCATCACCTATTGAAGAAACTCGTGGTCTTGAAAACCCGACACAGGTAGTAAAGGTAAATTCTCTCTATAGATATGATAAAGCTGAAATCCCATTTACTAAATTTGCTAGCCCATGCCTAGATGAGTTTGATAAATTTATGGTTAAGCAAGAAGACTTCAATGCTTATTTTGGTAGACAATTAAAATACAATTCAAATATGCTTGAACACTTGGGTGATTATATGGCTAATGTCAAAGGTGAACTTAAACTTATTAGTAAACATGCTTCTATGGTTACCACTCAAGTAGAACAAGTACTTGAAGCTCAAAATGATTTGCTCAATGAATTGAATAGTAAGAATAATGATTATGCTGTTAGAGTTCTGACTAGAGGTGGTAAAATGACTCAGGAACCTCTGTATCCTGAAGGCCACCCTAAGAGAATTGAGCAAGATTCTCAGAGAAATAATATAGATGCACCTAGTCCTTCTAAAAGGAAGAAAAGAAAAATGATAGGACTTTGCATGCTTCTAGTGAACCTATTGTTAATACACCTGAGAATCCAAATGATATTTCTATTTCTGATGCTGAAACACAGTCTGGTAATGAACCTTAAACTAGTGATAATGTTAATGATAATGTTCATGATGATGCTGAACCTAGTAATGATAATGATATAGAAATTGAACCTGCTGTTGATCTTGATAACCCACAATCAAAGAATCAATGTTATGATAAGAAAGACTTTGTTGCTAGGAAACATGGTAAAGAAAGAGAACCATGGGTTCAGAAACCCATGCCTTTTCCTCCCAAACCATCCAAGAAAAAGGATGATGAGGATTTTAAGCACTTTGCTGAAATGATTAGACCTATCTTTTTGCGTATGCGATTAACTGATATGCTTAAAATGAATCCTTATGCTAAGTACAACCAAGATATTGTTACAAATAAAATAAAGATACCGGACGCTGAAATTTCCACCATGCTTGCTAATTATACTTTTAAGGGTGGAATACCAAAGAAATTTGGAGATCCAGGAGTACCCACTATACCATGCTCCATTAAAACAAATTATGTTAAAACCGCTTTATGTGATCTTGGAGCCGGTGTTAGTGTTATGCCTCTCTCTCTTTATATCGTAGACTCGATTTGAATAAGTTGACACCTACTGAAATATCTTTGCAAATGGCTGATAAATCAACTGCTATACCCGTCGGTATTTGTGAGGATGTGCCTGTTGTAGTTGCAAACGTTGCTATTTTAACAGACTTTGTTATTCTTGATATTCCCGAGGACGATAGTATGTCTATTATTCTTGGAAGACCCTTTTTGAATACTGCAGGGGCTATTATTGATTTCACTAAAGGCAATGCCACTTTTCATGTTAATGGTAATGAGCATACGGTACACTTTCCAAGGAAACAACCTCAAGTTCATAGTATCAACTCTATTGGAAAAATTCCATCGATTATATTTGGAGGTTTTGAATTTCCTCTTCCTACTGTCAAGAAGAAATATGATATTCTTGCTATTGGGGATGTGCATATCCCCGTTAAGGTAACATAGTGTTATTCGAAATTTCTCCGGTTCCATGTTATTCGGAATGTGTTCGTTAACAAGACTTGATCAACCTTGTTAGTGGATTCCTTTTGATGAGCATGAGATGGATGAAACTAGAAGGCACAACTCTCTGTACCTTCCTTTTACTTTCTGTTATTTATATCAAATAAAGTAAAAATAAGTATTTTCTGTCTGTTATCTGAATTATCCGTGCAATATAAAAATACCCCAAAAATAAAAGTTCTCCAAATGCCCTGAAATTTAAATATGATTTTTCTGGAATATTTGAGAATATTTGGCACTGAGAACATAACAGGAGGAGCTGGCACCTGGCCACGAGGGTCAGGGGCGCGCCCTACCCCCCTGGGCGTGCCCCCTGCCTCGTGGGCCCATGGTGGCCCTCCTCCACTTATCCTTTCACCCACACACTCCTTCTTCCTCCCACAAACACGAATATCCAGCTCAAACCCGAGTCCAAGCTCATTTTGCTACCATTTTCGATCTCCTTGCTCAAAGCACCTCTCACAAAACTGCTTGGGGAGATTGTTCCTTGGTATGTGACTCCTCCATTGGTCCAATTAGTTTTTGTTCTAGTGCTTTATTCATTGCAAATTTGTGCTGCCTAGGTGACCCCGTTCTTGAGCTTGCATGTCAAATTTATATGGTCAAAAGTAGTTTTGATGCATGATATAGGCTATAGCCACTTGTAGGAGTAGTGGCTATCAATTTTGTTGAGTTTGGTTTAATTTTATTTTGAAGTTACTAAAAATTTCAGAAATTTTTTAGAGGAAGAAATATGCTTAGGAAAATGTACCAAGGTGGTTCTTCAAGGAAGCAAGGACCCAGGGCTTGCAATGTGTGATGCTGATGAAGAACCACCAAGAGATGCTCCAGTGCGTCCTTGTGAATGGCCTTCGGAAAACTTTTTGGATCGAGCGAGAATTAATGAAGAATTTAACGCATATTTGCGTAACGCTGATCTTGTGAGCTTCGAGGAAGAAAAGTGCTGCCAGTATCACTATCTCACTAGTTCCTTTGTGAGCAGGTTTGAATTTTCATCTTCACATAATTCTCCAACTGTCCTGTTTGATCTTTATGAAAATTCTTACACTATGGACTTAGAGATATAACACAAGCTACCATAGGGAGCATTCATTTTCCTGCTATACATTATTTTGCTCACTTCATAGGTAGATGCATTAACGGTAAAGATGAAGCATGTCACATGTGTGTCCATGACCTCAGTATTCTTAGGAGTGCTGTGTTGAGAGATAAATCTTATAATTTGGGAGCCATTGTTGCACGTAGGTTGCATCTGAATAGATTTAATGGAGATTTCTTTGGTGGAATTTATGCAACCCGCTTAGCTAATTTTCTTGGTGTAACTATACATAATGATGATATTGAATTACCTCCTGCTTACCTAGACTTTAATTCTATGGTTCACCACCAGTTTGTCGAGAGGAATGAATCACCTCTCCAGTATTGTTTAATCTTTGACAGACGTCGTTCTTTCCGTATTACTCTCCTTGCTCCTGCCTTCTTTGATTATCAGGCAAAAGGAAGATATGTTATTACCAGAGAGGAGGCAGATGAGTACGAGAGGAGGGCGGAGGCCGCTCGTTGCCACGCTGCAGCTCAGGAGGCGACAGCCGCTGCATCTCAGTACGACCCCAACTATTATTATGGATATCTGCCAGGCCATCCGTGGCCATAGACCAACTTAGGCCAAATGTGTAAGCTTGGGGGAGTACGTATTTCCCACTGACATTATATTCATGTTCACACACTCATTGCTAGATCTCAGTGCTCATACTTTTTTCTTGTATCATCCATGCTAGTTTATTTCCCTTTTTATGCTTTCTTCTTGTGTGTTTAATAAAACCTTAAGAAAAACCAAAAAAATTAGTTGTAGTTTTCAATTAGTTTACTTTCCATGCTTGTGGTAGTAATTAAAAAGAAAACCCAAAAAGATTTCCTGTTCTTCGTTTGCTTGTTGGGAGCTTTCCCGTGTAAATAGTTTTATTTCTTTTATTTTCTATGGGGGTCGATAGGAGAAGACCATAATTAAATTGTTGAAGCGGCTCTTATATGCATTATTGTTGATCTGACAAAAGAGCCCGTATTGCCTCGTCTTCTCCTGTTTATTGAATGCTTGCAGATTCCAGCTTAGTCCAATGCACGCTCACTATTATTATTATTATTCACATCATTCGGTCGTACAAGTGAAAGCAATTATGACGATATATGATGGACTGACTGAGATGAGAAAAGCTGGTATGAACTCAACCTCTCTTGTTTTTGTAAATATGATTAGTTCATCGTTCCTGATTCAGCCTATTATGAATAAACATGTTTGCAATGACAACTAGAGATCATAGTTTCTTGTGCCATGCTTGATTAGCTAGGAGCTTATAATGGTTTACCTTGCGTGCCAACATGCTATTAAAATGGTTGTGATGTGGTATGATAGGGTGGTATCCTCCTCTGAATGATTTAAGTGACTTGACTTGGCGCTTGTTCACGCATGTAGTTGAAACAAAATCAACATAGCCTTCACGATATTTATGTTCATGGTGGATTATATCCTACTCATGCTTGCATTCGGTGTTGATTAATTTTAATGCATGTTCATGACTGTTGTCGCTCTCTAGCTGGTTGCTTCCTACTCTTTTGCTAGCCTTCACCTGTACTAAGCGGGAATACTACTTGTGCATCCAATCCCATAAACCCCCCACATGAGTCAACTATACCTTCCTATATGCGGTATCTACCTGCCGTTCCAAGTAAATTTGTATGTGCCAAACTCTAAATCTTCAAATAAATGTCCTGTTTTGTATGCTCGAATAGCTCATGTATCAACTAGGATTGTCCGTATCTTCCATGTTAGGCAGGCTATTCTCAAGAGGAGTGGACTCCGCTCCTCACTCACGAGAAATGGCCGGTCATCGGGATGCCCAGTACCATGCTTTATGCAAATCAAATCAAAATAATTGCAAACAAAACTCCCCCTGGGACTCTTGTTAGTTGGAGGCACTCATTGTTTCGAGCAAGCCATGGATTGATGCTTGTTGGTGGAGGGGGAGTATAAACTTTACCATTCTGTTTGGGAACCGCCTATAATGTGTGTAGCATGGAAGATATTGCCATCTCTTGGTTGTTATGTTGACAATGAAAGTATACCACTCAAAATATTATTCATCTCTATTTTAAAACCGAGCTCTGGCACCTCTACAAATCCCTGCTTCCCTCTGCGAAGGGCCTATCTATTTACTTTTATGCTGAGTCATCATCCTCTTATTAAAAAGCACCAGTTGGAGAGCACCGCTGTCATCTGCATTCATTATTGTTTGTTTACATTGAGTATGACTTGACTGGATCTCTTTTACCATGAATTACAATGTCTAGTCAGTCCTCAATCTGTAAAGGTGATCTGCATTTATGTTTTGCCGTCTTAGAAAGGGCTAGCGAGATACCATCTTGTTATATCATATTATGATTGTTTTGAGAAAGTGTTGTCATCCGAGATTTATTATTATTGCCCTCTAGTTGATTATGCCATTGATATGAGTAAACTTGAGACCTAAGCGTTATTGTGAATGTGGTTAGTCATAATCTTTGCTGAAAACTTAAATGTTGGCTTTACATATTTACAACAACAAGAGCAAACAGAGTTTGTAAAAGTTTTTCTTTATCACTTTCAGTTTATCAACTGAATTGCTTGAGGACAAGCAAAGGTTTAATCTTGGGGGAGTTGATACATCTCCGTTGTATCTACTTTTCCAAACACTTTTGCCCTTGTTTTTGACACTAACTTGCATGATTTGAATGGAACTAACCCGGACTGACGCTGTTTTCAGCAGAATTGCTATGGTGTTATTTATGTGCAAAAACAAAAGTTCTCGAAATGACCTGAAACTTCACGGAACATCTATTCAAAAATAATAAAAAATCCTTGCAAAAGATGAAGACTAGGGGGGCCACCACATGTCCACGAGGGTGGGGGCGCGCCGCCTACCTCGTGGGCCCCCTGGAGCTCCTCCGACCTCAACTCCAACTCTATATATTTGCTTTCGGGGAGAAAAAATGAGAGAGAAGAATTCATCGCGTTTTATGATACGGGGCCACCACCAAGCCCTAAAACCTCTCGGGAGGGCTGATCTGGAGTCCGTTCGGGGCTCCGGAGAGGGGAATTCGTCGCCATCGTCATCATCAACCATCCTCCATCACCAATTTCATGATGCTCACCGCCGTGCGTGAGTAATTCCATCGTAGGCTTGCTGGACGGTGATGGGTTGGATGAGATCTATCATGTAATCGAGTTAGTTTTGTTAGGGTTTGATCCCTAGTATCCTGTATGTTCTGAGATTGATGTTGCTATGACTTCGCTACGCTTAATGCTTGTCACTAGGGCCCGAGTGCCATGATTTCAGATCTGAACCTATTATGTTTTCATCAAAATATGAGAGTTCTTGATCCTATTTTGCAACTCTATAGTCACCTATTATGTGTTATGATCCGTTAACCCCGAAGTGACAATAATCGGGATACTTACCGGTGATGACCATAGTTTAAGGAGTTCATGTATTCACTATGTGCTAATGCTTTGTTTCGGTACTCTATTAAAAGGAGGCCTTAATATCCCTTAGTTTCCATTAGGACCCCGCTGCCACGGGAGGGTAGGACAAAAGATGTCATGCAAGTTCTTTTCCATAAGCACGTATGACTATATTCGGAATACATGCCTACATTACATTGATGAATTGGAGCTAGTTCTATGTCACGCTATGTTATGATTGTTACATCATGAACCGCATCCGACATAATTCTCCATCACCGATCCATTGCCTACGAGCTTTCCATATATTGTTCTTCGCTTATTTACTTTTCCATTGCTATTGCTATCATCACTACACAATACCAAAAGCATTACTTTTGCTACTGTTACCTTCTGCTACCGTTACCACTACTATCATATTACTTTGCTACTAAACACTTTGCTGCAGATACTAAGTTTCTAGGTGTGGTTGAATTGACAACTCAGCTACTAATACTTGAGAATATTCTTTGGCTCCCCTTGTGTGGAATCAATAAATTTGGATTGAATACTCTACCCTCGAAAACTGTTGTGATCCCCTATACTTGTGGGTTATCAGTGTCTAGTGCAGGTCGACAGCCGTGAAGCAATATTGCCGGACTGGTTTGACACTAGCATGACGCTAAAGATTACCTCTGAAAAGGAGCAAAATTCGCGAGCATGTGTTCGGAAACAAAACACAATACCCTAGAAAGAGATTCTTGCAAAAAGATTGTCCAATATCTCGTTCATGAAGTGAGATGATCTCAGGTCGGAGTCGTATTCGCGCAGAAAATAGATCCGAAAAGTGATGCACAAATCGGAAGGTTCTCGGAGTTTGAACGGTCGGATCGAGCTGAAATTTTGAGAGGTTGTAGATATGGAAATTCCGCAGCGGGTGAACGGCTGGATCTTCCAAATAACCTCCGAGATGGGCTCTGGAGACCACGCCCTAAACTCGTCCTGATTCCCATCCAGACTCGACAGGGCTCCGGTATATCGGAGATCGACGGAGATTGCTTCATCGAAACGCGACAAAATTCTATAGGGTTGTTGTTGACGCAATTCCGCACAATTCCACTAAAGGAATCGTCAAAGCGATGCTCGAGGAGATGGTGGCAGTGGATACAAGTTTGTTGTCCGGAAGAACAGCACGGTCGCCTGAGGGCAATTACTCCATGATCATGATAGAGATCGGAGTTGATGTTTGATGAAGGCCCTCGTCCAAACATGACGATTGGAGGCGGGGCACAGTCCTTGGTTAAGCCAAGGTGACCGGTTGAGTCGGCGACAAAGACGTCGACGTCGCAGTTGATCTGCTGGCGAGCCATTGATCCTTTGTTGATCTCACAGCGGAACTCTCAATGAAAGCACCATTGTCGGTGTCAAAACTGGAAGATCTTGGGGTAGGGGGTCCCAAGCTGTAGATTATCGGATCCATGGTAATAGGAATGAAGGAGACAATGTTTTACCCAGGTTCGGGCCCTCTTGATGGAGGTAAAACCCTACGTCCTGCTCTTGTTTATACTGATGGAGTATCAAGTATGGAGTTGATCTACCTCGAGATCATATGTTGTGGTCTAAAACCTGAGGGTATGATGAAACCACAACATGGTATTTCTGCTGAAAACAACGTCAGTCAGGTTAGTTCTAATCAAATCATACCAAAACCGTATAAAATTGTTGTAAACACGACATGAATACTTCATAAATTATAGATACATTGGAGACGTATCAACATCCCCAAGCTTAAATTCCGCTCGTCCTCGAGTAGATAAATGATAAAAGAAAGAATTTATGAAGTGTGAATGCTATCTAACATATTTATCAATATAATCTTCTTTACTGTGGCATGAATGTTCAGACCCATAAGATTCAAAACAAAAGTTTAATATTGACATAAACACAATAATACTTCAAGCATACTAATAAAGCAATCATGTCTTCTCAAAATAACATGGCCAAAGAAAGTTATCCCTACAAAATCCTATAGTCTCGCTATGCTCTATCTTCATCACACAAAATATTTCATCATGCACAAGCCCAATGAAAAGCCAAGCAATTGTTTCAAGCTTTTAATGTTCCCAAGCCTTTTCAACTTTCACGCAATACATGAGCGTGAGACATGGATATAGCACTATAAGTGAAATAGAGTATGGTGGAGGCTATGAGGAGAAGACAAAAAGGACAAAGTCTCACATCAAATAGGAAAATTAATGGGCTATGGAGATGCCCATCAATTGATATCGATGCAAGTGAGTAGGGATTGCCATGCAACAGATGCATTAGAGCTATAAGTGTATGAAAGCTCAAAATGAAACTAAGTGGGTGCGCATCCAACTTGCTTGCTCATGAAGACCTTGGGAAATTTGAGGAAGCCCATCATTGGAATATACAAGCCAAATTCTATAATGAAAAATTCCCACTAGTATCTGAATGTGATAAAATGGGAGACGCTCTATCATGAGGAACATGATGCTACTTTGAAGCACAAGTGTGGAAAAAGGATAGTAACATTGTCCCTTCTCTTTTGTTCTCTTTTTTTTGTTTGGGCTCTTTGTCCTCTTTTTTGTTGCTTTGGGATCTTTGGGCTCTTTTTATTTTTTTGAAGCCCGGAGTCTCATCCCAAGTTGTGAGGGAATCATAGCTTCCAACATCCTTTCCTCACATGGGACAATGCTCTAATAATGATGACCATCATACTTTTATTTACTTACAACTCAAAAATTACAACTCGATACTAGAACAAAATATGACTCTATATGAATGCCTCCGATGGTGTATCGGGATGTGCAATGATTAAGAGTGACATGTATAGAAAATATGAACGGTGGCTTTGCCACAAATACTATGCCAACTACATGATCATGCAAAGCAATACGACAATGATGGTATTTGTCATAATAAACGGAACGGTGGAAGTTGCATGGCAATATCTTCGAATGGATATGGAAATACCATAATAGGTAGGTATGGTGGTTTATCTGAGGAAGGGCATATGGTGGGTTTAATGCACCGCCGAAAGTTGCGCGATACTAGAGAGGCTAGCAATGGTGGAAGGGTGAGAGTGCCTATAATCCGTGGACTCAACATTATTCATAAAGAACTCACATACTTATTGCAAAAATTTATTAGCCATCGAAACAAAGAACTACACGCATTCTCCTAGGGGGATAGATTGGTAGGAAAATACCATCGCTCGTCCCCAACCGCCACTCCTAAGGAAGACAATAAAAAATAAATCATGCTCCAACTTCATCACATAACGATTCACCATACGTGCATGCTTCGGGAATCACGAACCTTAACACAAGTATTTCTACCAATCGATAATTACTCAGTAGCATGACTCTAATATCACCATCTCTATATCTCAAAACAAATGGAAGGAATCAAACTTCTCATATATTCAATGCTTTTTATGAAAGTCTTTATTATATCCCTATTGGATGCCCATCATATTAGGACTAAATTCATAACCTAAGAAAATTGCCATACTATTTATAAGACTCTCAACATAATATAAGTGAAGCACGGGAGTTCATGACAAACTACTCCAAAAAGATATAAGTGAAGATCAATGAGTTGTCAAATAATTAAGTAGCTATGTGAAGACTCTCTCTCATCTAAGAATTTCATATTTTAAGTATTTTATTCAAACAGTAATAAAAACAAAATAAAATTACATTCCATGGATAGCACATATCATGTGAAGAAGCAAAACTTAGGTTCAACCAAAACTGACCGATCATTGTTGAAGAACAAAGGTGGGATGCCAACCGGGGCATCCCCAAGCTTAGATGCTTGAGACTTCTTGAAATATTAACCAGGGATGCCTTGGGCATCCCCAAGCTTGAGACTTTGTATCTCCTTAATTCGTTTTATATCATGGTTTCCCTAATTCTTAAAAACTTCATCCACAGAAAACTCAACTAGAACTCCTGAGATAAGTTAGTGTAAACCAATGCAATAACCTTATCATTCTCTACTGTAACAAATCAATAAATTATAATTTAACATTGCATACTAAACGCCTCTGCATATTTAATACTCCTATCCTTAAATAGAATCATTAAACAAGCAAACATATGCAGACAATGCAAACATAATAGCAATCTGTCAAAACAGGACAATCTCTAAAGAATGCAAGAAGATTCATATTGTTGGGGAACGTAGTAATTTCAAAATTTTCCTACACACACGCAAGATCATGGTGATGCATAGCAATGAGAGGGGAGAGTGTCGTCCACGTACCCTCGTAGACCGTAAGCGGAAGTATTATGACAACGCGGTTGATGTAGTCGTATGTCTTCATGATCGACCGATCCTAGTACCGAACGTACGACACCTCCGTGATCTGCACACGTTCAGCTCGGTGATGTCCCACAAACTCACGATCCCGTAGAGCTTCGAGGGAGAGTTCCGTCAGCACGACGGCGTGATGACGGTGTTGATGAAGCTACCGACGCAGGGCTTCGCCTAAGCACCGCTACGATATGACCGAGGTGGATTATGGTGGAGGGGGGCACCACACACGGCTAAAAGATCAAAGATCAACTTGTGTGTCCATGGGGTGCCCCCTGCCCCCATATATAAAGGAGCAAGGGGGAGGCCGGCCGGCCCTAGGAGGGCGCGCCAAGAGAGGAGTCCTCCTCCTAGTGGGAGTAGGACTTCCCTTTCCTAGTCCCACTAGGAGGGGGAAGGAAGGAGTGGGAGAGGGGAAAGGCAAGGGGGGCGCCGCCCCCCTTCCTTGTCCTATTTGGACTCAAGGAGAGGGGGCACGCGGCCTGCCCTGGCCAGACCCTCTCTCTCTCCACCAGGGCCCATCAAGGCCCATTTGCCCCCGAGGGGTTCCGGTAACCCCTCCGGCACTCCGGTTTTCTCTGAGTTCATCTGATACCCTTCCGGTGTTCGAATATAGCCGTCCAATATATCAATATTTATGTCTCAACTATTTCGAGACTCCTCGTCATGTCCATGATCACATCCGGGACTCTGAACTACCTTCGATACATCAAAACACATAAACTCATAATACCAATCGTCACCGAACGTTAAGCGTGCGGACCCTACGGGTTTGAGAACTATGTAGACATAGCCGAGACTCATCTCCGGTCAATAACCAATAGCGGAACCTGGATGCTCATATTGTTTCCTACATATTCTACGAAGATCTTTATCGGTCAAACCGCATAACAACATACGTTGTTCCCTTTGTCATCGGTATGCTACTTACCCGAGATTCGATCATCAGTATCTCAATACCTAGTTCAATCTCGTTACCGGCAAGTCTCTTTACTCGTTCCGTAATACATCATCCCGCAACTAACTCATTAGTTGCATTTCTTGCAAGGCTTATAGTGATGTGCATTACCGAGAGGGCCGAGAGATACCTCTCCGACAATCGGAGTGGCAAATCCTAATCTCGATCTATGCCAACTCAATAAGTACCATAAGAGACACATGTAGATCACCTTTGTAATCACCCAGTTACGTTGTGACGTTTGGTAGCACACAAAGTGTTCCTCCGGTATTCGGGAGTTGCATAATCTCATAGTCATAGGAACATGTATAAGTCATGAAGAAAGCAATAGCAATACACTAAATGATCAAATGCTAAGCTAACGGAATGGGTCAAGTCAATCACATCATTCTCTAATGATGTGATCCCGTTAATCAAATGACAACTCATGTCTATGGTTAGGAAACTTAACCATCTTTGATTCAACGAGCTAGTCAAGTAGAGGCATACTAGTGACACTCTGTTTGTCAATGTATTCACACATGTACTAAGTTTCCGGTTAATACAATTCTAGCATGAATAATAAAAATTTATCATGATATAAGGAAATATAAATAACAACTTTATTATTGCCTCTAGGGCATATTTCCTTCAGTCTCCCACTTGCACTAGAGTCAATAATCTAGATTACACAGTAATGATTCTAACACCCATGGAGTCTTGGTGCTGATCATGTTTTGCTCGTGAGAGAGGCTTAGTCAACGGATCTACAACATTCAGATCCGTATGTATCTTGAAAATCTCTATGTCTCCCTCCCTGACTTGATTGCGGATGGAATTGAAGTGTCTCTTGATGTGCTTCGTTCTCTTGTGAAATCCAGATTCTTTTGCCAAGGCAATTGCACCAGTATTGTCACACAAGATTTTCATTGGACCCGGTGCACTAGGTATGACACCTAGATCAGATATGAACTCCTTCATCAAGACTCCTTCATTTGCTGCTTCCAAAGCAGCTATGTACTCCGCTTCGCATGTAGATCCTGCCACGATGCTTTGCTTAGAACTGCACCAACTGACAGCTCCACCGTTCAATATAAACACGTATCTGGTTTGTGACTTAGAGTCATCCGGATCAGTGTCAAAGCTTGCATCGACATAACCATTTATGATGAGCTCTTTGTCACCTCCATAAACGAGAAACATATCCTTAGTCCTTTTCAGGTATTTTAGGATGTTCTTGACCGCTGTCCAGTGATCCACTCCTGGATTACTTTGGTACCTCCCTCCTAAACTAATAACAAGGCACACATAAGGTCTGGTACACAACATTGCATACATGATAGAGCCTATGGCTGAAGCATAGGGAACACCTTTCATTTTCTCTCTATCTTCTGCAGTGGTCGGGCATTGAGTCTGACTCAACTTCACACCTTGTAACACAGACAAGAACCCTTTCTTTGCTTGATCCATTTTGAACTTCTTCAAAACTTTATCAAGGTATGTGCTTTGTGAAAGTCCAATTAAGCGTCTTGATCTATCTCTATAGATCTTGATGCCCAATATATAAGTAGCTTCACCGAGGTCTTTCATTGGAAAACTCTTATTCAAATATCCTTTTATGCTATCCAAAAATTCTATATCATTTCCAATCAACAATATGTCATCCACATATAATATTAGAAATGCTACAGAGCTCCACTCACTTTCTAGTAAATACAGGCTTCTCCAAAAGTCTGTATAAAACCATATGCTTTGATCACACTATCAAAATGTTCATTCCAACTCCGAGATGCTTGCACTAGTCCATAGATGGATCGTTGGAGCTTACACACTTTGTTAGCATCCTTTGGATCGATAAAACCTTCAGGTTGCATCATATACAACTCCTCTTCCAGAAATCCATTCAGGAATGCAGTCTTTACATCCATTTGCCAAATTTCATAATCATAAAATGCGGCAATTGCTAACATGATCTGTACAGACTTAAGCATCGCTACAGGTGAGAAAGTCTCATCATAGTCAACTCCTTGAACTTGTCGAAAACCTTCCACAACAAGTCGAGCTTTGTAGACAGTAACATTACCGTCAGCGTCAGTCTTCTTCTTGAAGATCCATTTATTCTCGATGGCTTGCCGATCAACGGGCAAGTCAACCAAAGTCCACACTTTGTTCTCGGACATGGATCCCATCTCAGATTTCATGGCCTCAAGCCATTTTCCGGAATCTAGGCTCATCATCGCTTCCTCATAGTCCGTAGGTTCATCATGGTCAAGTAACATGACCTCCAGAACATGATTACTGTACCACTCTGGTGCGGGTCTTACTCTGGTTGACCTACGAGGTTCGGTAGTAACTTGATCTGAAATTACATGATCATCATAATTATCTTCCTCACTAATTGGTGTAGGAGTCACAGGAACATATTTCTGTGATGAATTACTTTCCAATAAGGGAGCAGGTACAGTTACCTCATCAAGTTGTACTTTCCTCCCACTCACTACTTTTGAGAGAAACTCCTTCTCTAGAAAGGATCCATTCTTAGCAATGAATGTCTTGCCTTCGGATCCGTGACAGAAGGTGTACCCAACAGTCTCTTTTGGGTGCCCTATGAAGAAACATTTCTCTGATTTGGGTTCAAGCTTATCAGGTTGAAGCTTTTTCACATAAGCATCGCAGCCCCAAACTTTAAGAAACGACAACTTTGGTTTCTTGCCAAACCATAGTTCATTAGGCGTCGTTTCAACGAATTTTGATGGTGCCCTATTTAACGTGAATGCAGCCGTCTCTAAAGCATAACCCCAAAACGATAGCGGTAAATCAGCAAGAGACATCATAGATCACACCATATCTAGTAAAGTACGATTATGACGTTGGGCACACCATTACGCTGTGGTGTTCTGGGTGGCGTGAGTTGTGAAACTATTCCGCATTGTTTCAAATGAAGGCCAAACTCGTAACTCAAATATTCTCCTCCACGATCAGATCGTAGAAACTTTATTTTCTTGTTACGATGATTTCCCACTTCACTCTGAAATTCTTTGAACTTTTCAAATGTTTCAGACTTGTGTTTCATCAAGTAGATATACCCATATCTGCTTAAATCATCTGTGAAGGTGAGAAAATAACGATACCCGCCGCGAGCCTTATATTCATCGGACCACATACATCAGTATGTATGATTTCCAACAAATCTATTGCTCGCTCCATTGTTCCGGAGAATGGCGGTTTAGTCATCTTGCCCATGAGGCATGGTTCGCAAGTACCAAGTGATTCATAATCAAGTGATTCCAAAAGTCCATCAGAATGGAGTTTCTTCATGCGCTTTACACCAATATGACCTAAACGGCAGTGCCACAAATAAGTTGCACTATCATTATCAACTTTGCATCTTTTGGGTTCAATATTATGAATATGTGTATCACTACTATCGAGATTCATCAAAAATAGACCACTCTTCAAGGGTGCATGACCATAAAAGACATTACTCATATAAATAGAACAACCATTATTCTCAGATTTAAATGAATAACCGAATCACATCAAACAAGATCCAGATATAATGTTCATGCTCAGCGCTAGCACCAAATAACAATTATTTAGGTCTAAAACTAACCTCGAAGGTAGATGTAGAGGTAGCGTGCCGACCGCGATCACATCGACTTTGGAACCATTTCCCACGCGCATCGTCACCTCGTCCTTAGCCAATCTTCGCTTAATCCATAGTCCCTGTTTCGAGTTGCAGATATTAGCAATAGAACCAGTATCAAATACCCAGGTGCTACTGCGAGCATTAGTAAGGTACACATCAATAACATGTATATCACATATACCTCTGTTCACCTTGCCATCCTTCTTATCCGCCAAATACTTGGGGCAGTTCCGCTTCCAATGACCAGTCCCTTTGCAGTGGAAGCACTCAGTCTCAGGCTTAGGTCCAGACTTGGGCTTCTTCACTTGAGCAACAACTTGCTTGCCGTTCTTCTTGAAGTTCCCCATCTTCCCTTTACCCTTTTTCTTGAAACTGGTGGTCTTGTTGACCATCAACACTTGATGCTCCTTCTTGATTTCAACCTCCGCAGCCTTTAGCATCGCGAAGAGCTCAGGAATAGTCTTATCCATCCCTTGCATATTATAGTTCATCACGAAGCTCTTGTAGCTTGATGGCAGTGATTGGAGAATTCTGTCAATGACACTATCATCCAGAAGATTAACTCCCAGTTGAATCAAGTGATTATTATACCCCCATACATTTTGAGTATATGTTCACTGACAGAACTATTCTCCTCCATCTTGCAGCTGTAGAACTTATTGGAGACTTCATATCTCTCAATCCGGGCATCTGCTTGAAATATTAACTTCAACTCCTGGAACATCTCATATGCTCCATGATGTTCAAAACATCTTTGAAGTCCCGGTTCTAAGCCGTAAAGCATGGCACACTGAACTATCGAGTAGTCATCAGCTTTGCTCTGCCAGACGTTCATAACATCTGGCGTTGCTCCTGCAGCGGGTTTGGCACCTAGCGGTGCTTCGAGGATGTAATTCTTCTGTGCAGCAATGAGGATAATCCTCTAGTTATGGACCCAGTCCGTGTAATTGCTACCATCATCTCAAGGAACACATTAAAATTCAATGGAACAACAGCATAGGCCATCTATCTACAACAACATAGACATGCAAAATACTATCAGGTACTAAGTTCATGATAAATTAAAGTTCAATTAATCAAATTATTTAAGAACTCCCACTTAGACAGATATCCCTCTAATCATCTAAGTGATCACGTGACCATATCAACTAAACCATGTCCGATCATCACGTGAGATGGAGTAGTTTTCAATGGTAAACATCACTATATTGATCATATCTACTATATGATTCATGCTCGACCTTTCGGTCTCAGTGTTCCGAGGCCATATCTGCATATGCTAGGCTCATCAAGTTTAACCCGAGTATTCTGTGTGTGCAAAGCTGGCTTGCACCCGTTGTATGTGAACGTAGAGCTTATCACACCCGATCATCACGTGGTGTCTCGGCACGACGAACTTTCGCAATGGTGCATACTCAGGGAGAACACTTACACCTTGAAATTTAGTGAGAGATCATCTTATAATGCTACCGTCGATCTAAGAAAAATAAGATGCATAAAAGATAAACATCATATGCAATCAATATAAGTGATATGATATGGCCATCATCATCTTGTGCCTTTGATCTCCATCTCTGAAGCACCGTCATGATCACCATCGTCACCGGCGCGACACCTTGATCTCCATCGTAGCATCGTTGTCGTCTCACCAACTATAGCTTCTACGACTAGCACTAGCGTTTAGTGATAAAGTAAAGCAATTACATGGCGATTGCATTTCATACAATAAAGCGACAACCATATGGCTCCTGCCAGTTGCCGATAACTGTGTTACAAAACATGATCATCTCATACAATAAAATTTAGCATCATGTCTTGACCATATCACATCACAACATGCCCTGCAAAAACAAGTTAAACGTCCTCTACTTTGTTGTTGCAAGTTTTACGTGGCTGCTACGGGCTGAGCAAGAACCGTTCTTACCTACGCATCAAAAACCACAACGCGGTATAGTGATTGCTTTTTGATCTTCAGAAAGAACCTTGTTCATTGAATCAGATTCAACTAAAGCTGGAGAAACAGACACCCACTAGCCACCTGTGTGCGAATTACGTCGGTAGAACCAGTCTCGCATAAGCGTACGCGTAATGTCGGTCTGGGCCGCTTCATCCAACAATGCCGCTGAATCAAGAATCAACTAGTGACAGCAAGCAATATGTATATACCCACGCCCACAACTCCTTTGTGTTCTACTTGTGCATATAACATCTAAGCATAAACCTGGCTCGGATGCCACTGTTGGGGAACGTAGTAATTTCAAAATTTTCCTACGCACACGCAAGATCATGGTGATGCATAGCAACAAGAGGGAAGAGTGTCGTCCACGTACCCTCGTAGACCGTAAGCAGAAGCGTTATGACAATGTTGTTGATGTAGTCGTACGTCTTCACGATCGACCGATCCTAGTACCGAACATACGGTACCTCCGCAATCTGCACGCGTTTAGCTCGGTGACGTCCCACGAACTCACGATCCAGTAGAGCTTCGAGGGAGAGTTCCGTCAGCACGACGGCGTGATGATGGTGTTGATGAAGATACCGACGCAGGGCTTCGCCTAACCATCGCTACGATATGACCGAGGTGGATTATGGTGGAGGGGGCACCGCACACGGCTAAAAGATCAAAGATCAACTTGTGTGTCCATGGGGTGCCCCTGCCCCTGTATATAAAGGAGCAAGGGGGAGGCCGGACGACCCTAGGAGGGTGCGCCAAGAGGAGTCCTCCTCCTAGTGGGAGTAGGACTCCCCTTTCCTAGTCCCACTAGGAGGGGGAAGGAAGGAGTGGGAGAGGGGAAAGGCAAGGGGGGCGCCGCCCCCCTTCCTTGTACTATTTGGACTAAAGGAGAGGGGGCGCGCGGCCTGCCCTGGCCGGCCCCTCTCTCTCTCCACTAGGGCCCATCAAGGCCCATTAGCCCCCCGAGGGTTCCGGTAACCCCTCTGGCACTCCGCTTTTCTCTGAGTTCATCTGAAACCCTTCTAGTGTCCGAATATAGCCATCCAATATATCAATCTTTATGCCTTGACCATTTCGAGACTCCTTGTCATGCTCGTGATCACATCCGGGACTCCAAACTACCTTCGGTACATCAAAACACATAAACTCATAGTACCGATCGTCACCGAACGTTAAGCGTGCGGACCCTACAGGTTCGAGAACTATGTAGACATAACCGAGACTCATCTCCGGTCAATAACCAATAGCGGAACCTGGATGCTCATATTGGTTCCTACATATTCTACGAAGATCTTTATCGGTCAAACCACATAACAACATATGTTGTTCCCTTTGTCATTGATATGTTACTTGCCTGAGATTCGATCGTCGGTATCTCAATACCTAGTTCAATCTCGTTATCGGCAAGTCTCTTTACTCGTTCCGTAATACATAATTCCGCAACTAACTCATTAGTTGCATTGCTTGCAAGGCTTATAGTGATGTGCATTACCGAGAGGGCCCAGAGATACCGCTCCAACAATCAGAGTGACAAATCCTAATCTCGATCTATGCCAACTCAACAAGTACTATCAGAGACACCTGTAGAGCACCATTATAATCACCCAGTTACATTGTGACGTTCGGTAGCACACAAAGTGTTCCTCCGGTATTCGGGAGTTGCATAATCTCATAGTCATAGGAACATGTATAAGTCATGAAGAAAGCAATAACAATATACTAAACAATCAAATGCTAAGCTATCGAAATGGGTCAAGTCATTCACATCATTCTCTAATGATGTGATCCCGTTAATCAAATGACAACTCATGTCTATGGTTAGGAGACTTAACCATCTTTGATTCAACGAGCTAGTCAAGTAGAGGCATACTAGTGACAATATGTTTGTCTACGTATTCACACATGTACTAAGTTTCTGGTTAATACAATTCTAGCATGAATAATAAACATTTATCATGATATAAGGAAATATAAATAACAACTTTATTATTGCCTCTAGGGCATATTTCCTTCACATACTTCTCTAACTTAAAAAACTATGAAAAATACCACACTGTAGAAAAATTGTTGTTACCCATTGTGTAAAAGTTTCAAGGATTTTACCACGTTCCGAGTTTCTAGAATAATTCAGACAATTGTAGAAAAGTTTCTATTTTCAAAACAACAACATATATACTTATAAAATAAGCATGGTAAAGGCTATACTTGACCTTTTTATTAAAATAAAATATGCAAAACATTATAATAAATAGAATCAAGCAAATCTCAACAAAAGAAAATGACGCTCCAAGAGAAACTCTTATCATGTGGTGAATAAAAATAAGGCTTAAGTAATTTCACCGATGGATTGAAGATAAAAGAGGGGATGCCATCCGGGGCATACCCAAGCTTAGATGCTTGGTTATCCTTGAATATTACCTTGGGGTGCCTTTGGCACCCCCAAGCTTAGGCTCTTGCCACTCCTTATTCTGTAGTCCATCGAAACTTCACCCAAAACTTGAAAAAGTTCACAACACAAAACTCAACAGAAAACTCGTAAGCTCCATTAGTATAATAAAGCAAATCACTACTTAGGTATTGTTGTGAACTCATTCTAAACTTATATTGGTGTTATATCTACTGTATTCTAACTTCTCCATGGTTCATACCCTCTGATACTACCCATAGATTCATCAAAATAAGCAAACAACACAATGAAAACAGAATCTATCAAAAACAGAACAGTCTGTAGTAATCTGGAAATTTCTTATAATTATGTAACTCCAAAAATTCTGAACAATTAGGAAAACCTAAGCAATTTGTATATAAATCACGTGTAAACAATTCAGAGAAAAATAAAATTTGTGTTAATTTACAAAATTCCAAAACTAGGCGCAAAAGTTTCAGTTTTTGCACAAAATTAAGTCAACTATCATCCACACTATCCCAAAGGCTTTGCTTGGGACTTTATTGAAACAAAAGCTACAAAACATGATTACTATAGTAGCATAATCATGTGAACACACAAAAGAATTAGGTACAAATATTGGTTTGTCTTCGAACAAGCGCTTTTCTTTAATGCATTTTTAGCTAGGCATGATGATTTCAATGATGCTCACATAAAAGATAAGAATTGAAACATAATGGGAGCACCATGAAGCATATGACTAGCACATTGATGTCTACTAGGACTATGCCGGTATTTCCCCAAAGAGGAAGGGATGATGCAGCACAGCGACGGTAGGTATTTCCCTTAGTGATGAGACCATGGTTATCGAACCAGTAGGAGAACCAAGCAACGGTACGTAAACAACACCTGCACACAAATAACAAATACTCGCAACCCGACGTATTAACGGGGTTGCCAATCCGTTTCGGGCAACGGTGCTAGAAATTGGCAAACGGACGTGAGAGAGTTGTAAATATTGATAGATCGAACGCCAAATAAAATAAATTGCAGCAAGGTACTTTTGTATTTTTGGTTTAATAGATCTAATAATAAAAGGCAAATAAAATAGATCACAAAGGCAAATAATATGAGAAAGAGATCCGGGGGCCGTAGGTTTCACTGGTGCCTTCTCTCGAGAAAAATAGCAAACGGTGGGTGAACAAATTACTGTTGGGCAATTGATAGAACTTCAAATAATCATGACGATATCCAGGCAATGATCATTACATAGGCATCATGTCCAAGATTAGTAGACTGACTCCTGCCCGCGTCTACTACTATTACTCCACACATCGACCGCTATCCAGCATGCATCTAGTGTATTAAGTTCATGGAAAAATGGAGTAATGCAATAAGAACGATGACATGATGTAGACAAGATCTATTTATGTCACTAGTAGAAAACAGGGCTTTGGTCCAGGCCGGGCCAGCCCATTAGTCCCGGTTCAGTCCAGAACCGGGACCCATGGGGTCATTGGTCCTGGTTCATGAGGCCAGAGGGTGGCCGGGCCTCGTGGGGCATTGGTCCCGGTTCGTCATGCCCCTTTGGTCCCGGTTGGTGGGAGGAACCGGGTCCAATGGGCCTCGCTCCTGGCCCACCACCATTGGTCCTGGTTGGTGGCTTGAACCTGGACCACAGGCTTCCCTTTAGTCCCGGTTCATGCCACGAACCGGGACCAATGAGGTGCCTATATATACCCCTCGCCCGCGAGTAGAGCACCCCAGTGCTCAGTTTTTCTGGCCGGCGAGGGAAGGGCTTTGTGGTGCTCTAGCTCACCTCCTATGCACATGAGGTGTTCGATGAAATGCCCGAGCCACACTGGTTAAGCTTTCTCCTCTCGAAGCTCGACCTCAAAGCTCCATTTTCCTCGAGATTTGTCTAGGTTTAGCGGCCCGTCACGTCCCACTCCCTTCTTCACCGCCGTCGATCGCCCGCACCGATCTCGTCGCCGGCACCACCGTGGTGAGCCTCTTGTACTTATCTTCTTTCTGAAAGAAAAAAAATGTTACTTTAGCTAGATAGATACTTGTCTAATTTTCTTACTTTTATTATTGCTTGTTATTATATAGTGCGATGGTTTTGGTATCCGCCCCCGCCGGCCCTTGTCCTGGCTATGATTCGGATGTGGCATATATTATCTTTTTATAACTATTTGGTTCATTTATTGTTTATGACAATTATGCCGACCAACGTGACATAGATTTTATTTATCTAGGAGGTAGTTGAACCAGAAATTCCAACCGACCCTATTGTCTAGAGGTTAAATTTAGTTGAAGAAGAAAACAATTACTTGAAGGGAAAAATAAAAAAATTGAGGAGGAGAAGATGATATTGGAGTTGCATGTTGCGGATGTCGTCGATGATCACAAGATCAAGATGGATGCAATGCGGTTGAAGATGAGAAAGATTAGAAAATATGCCATTCATACTGAGGCTTGGTATCATTATGCCGTTGGATCAATTGTTACCTTGGTTGCGATTATGATCGCATTTGTTTTCGCATTGAAATGTTTTACATAGTTTCAATGTATGGTTTAATTAATTAGATGCTCTGGAGAGCTATATGTTGTTAGATGAGAACTATGTATGTACTTTGGTTTTAATGTGATGATGAACTTCTATTAATTTGGTCACTTAATTATCTATTCATGATGTTTTGTAATGGTTTTTGACACACTTAATTATATATAATGCACGTAGATGAACCGGCAATGAATGTACGGTGACAAACACACCTCTGAGTACATTAAGGGCGTGCATGATTTTCTCGAAGTGGCTGAGGCAAACAAGCAGAATTGTTTTATGTGTTGTCCATGCCCTAAATGTGGGAATACGAAGTCTTACTCTAACCGGAAAGTCCTTCACACCCACCTGCTTTACAATGGTTTCATGCCACACTATAATGTTTGGACGAGGCACGGAGAAATAGGGGTTATGATGGAAGACGGTGAAGAAGAAGAGGACGATGACAACTATGTGCCCCCTGAATACGGTGATGCTGCAACGGGGGAAGCTGTTGTAGATCAAGAGGAACCAGACGCTGTTCCCAATGATGCTGCAACGGGGGAAGCTGCTGAAGATCATGAGGAACCAGATGATGTGCCCAATGATGATGATCTCCGCCGGGTCATTGTCGATGCAAGGACGCAATGCAAAAGTCAAAAGGAGAAGCTAAAGTTCGATCGCATGTTAGAGGATCACAAAAAATGGCTGTACCCCAATTGCAAAGATGGCAACACAAAGCTCGGAACCATACTGGAATTGCTGCAGTGGAAGGCAGAGAATGCTGTGCCTGACAAAGGATTTGCGGAGCTAATGAAAATATTGAAGAAGAAGCTTCCAAAGGATAACGAATTGCCTGATAGTACATACGCAGGAAAGAAGGTCGTATGCCCTCTAGGATTGGAGGTGCATAAGATACATGCATGCCCTAATGACTGCATCCTCTACTGTGGTGCGTACAAGGATCTGAACGCATGCCCGGTATGCGGTGCATTGCGGTATAAGATCAGACGAGATGACCCTGGTGATGTTGACGGTGAGCCCCCCCAGGAAGAGGGTTCCTGCGAAGGTGATGTGGTATGCTCCTATAATACCACGGTTGAAACGTCTGTTCAGAAACGAAGAGCATGCCAAGTTGAGCGATGGCACAATGAGGACCATAAGAAAGACGGGAAGTTGAGAGCACCCACTGACAGGTCGCAGTGGAGAAAAATCGAAAGAAAGTACTGGCCTAAGTTTGCAAGTGACCCAAGGAACGTATGGTTTGGTTTAAGCACGGATGGCATTAATCCTTTCGGGGAGCAGAGCAACAATCATAGCACCTGGCCCGTTACTCTATGTATGTATAACCTTCCTCCTTGGATGTGCATGAAGCGCAAGTTCATTATGATGCCAATTCTCATCCAAGGCCCTAAGCAACCCGACAATGACATTGATGTGTTCCTAAGGCCATTAGTTGAAGAACTTTTACAACTGTGGAATGGAAATGGTGTACGTACGTGGGATGAGCACAAACAAGAGGAATTTAACCTGCACGCCTTGCTGTTTGTAACCATCAATGATTGGCCCGCTCTCAGTAACCTTTCAGGACAGACAAACAAGGGATACCACGCATGCACACACTATTTAGAAGAAACTGAAAGCATATACCTAGACAAATGCAGGAAGAATGTGTACCTAGGCCATTGTCGATTTCTTCCGACCAACCATCGATGTCGAAACAAAGGCAAGCATTTCAAAGGCGAGGCAGATCACCGGAAGAAGCCCGTCATGCGTACCGGTGATCACGTACTTGCTATGGTTAATGATTTACACGTAATCTTTGGAAAGAGTCCCGTCTGACTAGCTGTTCCGAATGACGCTGAGGGACACACACCCACGTGGAAGAAGAAATCTATATTTTGGGACCTACCCTACTGGAAAGACCTAGAGGTCCGCTCTTCAATCAACGTGATGCACGTGATGAAGAACCTTTGCGTGAACCTGCTAGGCTTCTTGGGCGTGTATGGGAAGACAAAAGATACACCTGAGGCACGGGAGGACCTGCAACATTTGCACGAAAAATACGGCATGCCTCCGAAGCAGTATGAAGGTCCTGCCAGCTACGCTCTTACGAAAGAAGAGAAAGAAATCTTCTTTGAATGCCTTCTCAGTATGAAGGTCACGACTGGCTTCTCGTCGAATATAAAGGGAATAATAAATATGCCAGAGAAAAAGTTCCAGAACCTAAAGTCTCATGACTGCCACGTGATTATGATGCAATTGCTTCCGGTTGCATTGAGGGGGCTTCTACCGGAAAATGTC
Source organism: Triticum dicoccoides (assembly GCF_002162155.2). Classification (NCBI taxonomy): domain Eukaryota; kingdom Viridiplantae; phylum Streptophyta; class Magnoliopsida; order Poales; family Poaceae; genus Triticum; species Triticum dicoccoides. The sequence goes on from NC_041382.1 coordinate 524,193,926, forward strand.
TGATTAGCCGTTGTGAAGCTATGTGCATTCCTCAATGCAATCTCGCAGAAGGTGATCGATCCAGAAATCGTACCAAGGCTAAGGAGTGATGTGGCGCAATGTCTTGTCAGTTTTGAGCTGGTGTTCCCACCATCCTTCTTCAATATCATGACGCACGTCCTAGTTCATCTAGTCGATGAGATTGTCATTCTGGGGCCCGTATTTCTACACAATATGTTCCCCTTTGAGAGGTTCATGGGAGTCCTAAAGAAATATGTCAGTAACCGCGCTAGGCCAGAAGGAAGCATCTCCATGGGCCATCAAACAGAGGATGTCATTGTGTTTTGTGTTGAATTCATTCCTGGCCTTAAGAAGATAGGTCTCCCTAAATCGCGGTATGAGGGGAGACTGACTGGAAAAGGTACGCTGGGTGGGGCCTCAATAATATGCAGGGACGGATATTCTTGGTCTCAAGCACACTACACAGTTCTACAGAACTCTACCTTGGTGACCCCGTATGTCGATGAACACAAGAATAGTCTGCGCTCCAAACACCCGGAGTAGTGCAACAACTGGATTACATGTGAACACATTAGGACTTTCAGCAGTTGGTTGGAAACACGTCTCAGAGGTGACAACACTGTTTGTGATGAGCTGTACTTGTTGTCCAGGGGACCATCTTTGACTGTATTGACTTAAAAAGGATACGAGATAAATGGGAATACATTTTGAACGATCTCCCAAGATCAAAAGAGCACCAACCAAAACAGCGGTGTCCGCTTTAATGCAGCAACCGAGAGGGGAAAGGCACATATTATGGTTACATAGGGGACATATGGGAATTTGACTACGGACATGATTTTAAGGTCCCTTTGTTTAAGTGCAAATGGGTCAATCTGTCAGGAGGCGGGGTACAGGTAGACCCACAGTACGGAATGACAATAGTGGATCTCAACAATCTTGCGTATGCAGACGAACCGTTCGTCCTAGCCAATGATGTGGCACAGGTTATCTATGTGAAGGACATGTCTACCAAACCGAGAAAAGGAAAATATAAGGAAGCGAATACATCATACGATGAGCCAAAGCGCCACATAGTTCTTTCAGGAAAAAGGGACATTGTGGGAGTGGAGGGCAAGACAGACATATCTGAAGATTATGAAAAGTTTCATGAAATTCCTCCCTTCAAAGTCAAGGATGACCCAAGCATCATGATAAATGATGAAGATTATCCATGGTTACGGCGCAATAAGCAAATGACACAAGCGAAGAAAAAGTGAAGACTTTCTCCCGCAACTATTATGATGATACCATGCCAACTTTGTAACAGACGAGTATGATACCATTATCTGTTTCGTACATGCACATGCTATGTGGGTGAAATTATGATACCATGCCAACTTTCAACTTTTTCAGAGTTCATTTGAAATGCTTTAATGTCTTATGGTTCGGCCCTCGTAATACCATTATTCAAATTTTAACTATTCAAATTTTAAAACTAATGGCACAAACAGAAAGTTTATAACTTTTTCTAAAACTAATGGCACTAATAGAAAGTTTATAATTTTTCTGACCTAAAAGCAAAAAGAATTAAAAAATAAAGCAAAAAACAAAAGAAAATAAATAATGCAAAAAACAAAACAAAAAACTGGAAAAAAACTATTTTTATAGTAAAGTTAATCACGAACTTGTGATTCACACAAATTTCAAAGAATTCAAATTTTAACTACTTAAATTTGAAAACTAATGGCACTAACAGAAAGTTTATAATTTTTCTAAAACTAATGGCACTAACAGAAAGTTTATAATT
>NC_041382.1:524195964-524197243 GCF_002162155.2 Triticum dicoccoides
AATGGCACTAACAAAAAGTTTATAATTTTTCTGACCTAAAAGCAAAAATAATTAAAAAATAAAGCAAAAAACAAAACAAAATAAATAATGCAAAAAACAAAACAAAAAAACTAGAAAAAACTATTTTTATAGTAAAGTTAATCACAAACTTGTGATTCACACAAATTTCAAAGAATTCAAATTTTAACTACTTAAATTTGAAAACTAATGGCACTAACAGAAAGTTTAAAATTTTTGTGACCTAAAAGAAAAATAATTAAAAATAAACTTTAATAAAATAAATAAAAATAAAAACAATAAGTATTTTGTTGTAAGTAGAAACAAAATAAAATAAACAAAGCAACAAAAAAACAAAAAAAGTGCCACCTACCCGGCCCCCACGGCCTGAATACGACTAGAAACCCTACGATGGGCCAGGATTCAGGCCCGCAGGTGGCCCAGTAGGCCCACAGGCACACAACGTCTGGTTAGGCCCGAAAGCCTACAATTGAGAGGAGCTCGAGAGGGTGGGCGCAGCAGCGCTTATAAACCACTCTCGAGCTCTCTCAGCTAGCGAGGTGGTACTAAACTTTTGACGCGGGGCAACACAAGGCCTTTGGTCCCGGTTGGTACCACCAACCGAGACTAAAGGGGGCATTGGTCCCGGTTCGTGGCACCAACCGGGACCAATGCTCCTCGCCCCTGGCCCATGACCATTAGTCCCGGTTTGTGCCACAAACCAGGACTAAAGGGTTGGTCCTCGTTGCAGGCAGAGTTTAGTCCCACTTCGCCAACCGAAGGGGGCTCACACCGGTTTATAAGCCCTTCCCTCTCTGCCTTGTTGAGCTCCTCTCAAAGTGAAAATAGATGCCCTTATTGAGAAAAGTTTAACCTAAATTCAGAGTGAATTTCTCTGAAATTCATAGAAATTTACTATGAATTTAGGTTGAATTTTCTCTATAAGTGCATCTATGCTCATTTTTTAGTAAGTTAATCACAAACTTGTGATTCACACAAATTTCAAAGAATTCAAATTTGAAAACTAATGGCACTAACAGAAATTTTATAATTTTTCTAAAACTAATGGCACTAACAGAAAGTTTATAATTTTGCTAACCTAAAAGCAAAAAGAATTAAAAATTAAAGCAAAAAACAAAAGAAAATAAATAATGCAAAAAACAAAACAAAAAACAGGAAAAAACTATTTTTATAGTAAAGTTAATCACAAACTTGTGATTCACACAAATTTCAAAGAATTCAAATTTTAATTATTCAAATTTGAAAACTAATGGCACTAACA
>NC_041382.1:524197397-524198194 GCF_002162155.2 Triticum dicoccoides
TTCTAAAACTAATGGCACTAACAGAAAGTTTATAATTTTGCTGACCTAAAAGCAAAAAGAATTAAAAAATAAAGCAAAAAACAAAAGAAAATAAATAATGCAGAAAACAGAACAAAAAACTTGAAAAAACCTATTTTTCTAGTAAAGTTAATCACAAACTTGTGATTCACATAAATTTCAAACAATTCAAATTTTAACTATTCAAATTTGAAAACTAATGGCACTAACACAAAGTTTATAATTTTTCTAAAACTAAAAGCAAAAAGAATAAAAAAATAAAGCAAGAATCAAAAGAAAATAAATAATTCAAAAAATAAAAATGCCACCTATTGGGCCACACGGCCTGCATACGACTAGAAACCCATCTGTACATGGGCCAGGATGCAGGCCCAACAGGCCCAACAAGGCAGTGACAAGGGTTGGCAAGTACTGTGTGCATATTAGAGAGGAGCTCAGCACCGGAGCCGCAATGCAGCTTATAAACAGGTGCTGAGCTCTCTCAGCTAGCGAGGTGGGACTAAACTTCCCACCGCACCGCGCCAGCGCAAGGCCTTTGGTCCCGGTTGGTGGCACCAACCGGGACTAAAGGGGGGCATTGGTCCCGGTAAGTGGCACCAACTGAGACCAATGCCCCCTTTAGTCCCGGTTGTTGCCACCAACCGAAACCAAAGGCCTTGGTCCCGGTCGGTGGCACCAACCGGGACTAATGCCCACCCTTAGTCCCGGTCGGTGCCACGAACCGGGACTAAAGGCTTTGCTATATAAGTTCACACTTAGGAAATTTTCACTCTCATCTC
>NC_041382.1:524198850-524199954 GCF_002162155.2 Triticum dicoccoides
CACCCTCACCGTCGCCCGCCGTTGCCCACGCCCTCGCCGTCGCCCGTGCCCCTGCCCCGTCACCCGCCGTTACCCACGCCCTCGTCGTCGCCCGCGCCCTGCCCCGATCCCGTCGTCGCCATCGCCCTGCCTCGCCCTTCGTCGCCGTCGCCCCCTACCCCGAGCGCGCGCCCACTGCCCCGTCGCCATCCTCGCTGCCGACCCTGCGGTCCTCCTCACCTTGGTCCGGCCGGCGCCCTCCCTAGCATTTTTTTCATATATATGCTTGTTTTTTTTCATATATATGCTTGTTTTATATATATATGATGATATATATGCTTGTTATCATAATTGTTTTTGTTCACACACATATATATATGTAATGATTTTTTATAGAATATGATGTTTTTTCATAGATGATCACATATATGATGTATGCATAGATGTGGATGAAATATGATGTTTTTTGTTCATAGAACATGATGTTTTTTTATTCACAGATTTTTTTGTTCATGAGAGAGGCGGGGACGTCGAGGGATCATAGATGTGTTTTTTCAGAATTTTCTATCGTGCATAGACGTATTTTAGACCACGGGAGCACCCGCTCCCTATCGTTGCAAAAGTTGCTAAGTGATATTAAGAAGGAAGAAGAAGAGAAAGAAGGATAGGAAAAAAGAAAATAAGAAGAGGAAGAAAGAATAAGAGGAGAGGAAGAAGAGGAGAAATAAATAAGGAGAGGAAAAAAGAAGAAAAAATAGAGGAGAAGCCCTATTTTTTCTTCTTCTCCTCTATTCCTTTCTTCTTCTCCTCTTTTTATTTCTTCTTCGTTTTCTTATGTTTTATCGGGTCTGTCGTCGTCGAGATACCCCTCCCTATAACTTCAACACGTGGGGGGGGGGGGTCGATATACCCCCTCCCCAATAATATTATTTTCCCATGTACGTATGTCGTGTCGATATAAACTCCCGATAACTTCAACACGTGGGGAGGGGGGGTCAATATACCCCCTCCCGATAACTTCAACACGAGGGGGGGGGTCGATATACCCCTCCCGATAACTTCAACACGTGGGGGGGTCGATATACCCCCTCCCCGATAATATTATTTTCCCATGTACGTATGTCG
>NC_041382.1:524200327-524248563 GCF_002162155.2 Triticum dicoccoides
GATATACCCCCTCCTCGATAATATTATTTTCCCATGTACGTATGTCATCGTTGTCGATATAAACCCCTCCCGATAACTTCAACACGAGGGGGGGGTCGATATACCCCCTCCCCGATAATATTATTTTCCCATGTACGTATGTCGTGTCGATATAAACTCCCGATAACTTCAACACGTGGGGGGGGGGTCAATATACCCCCTCTCGATAACTTCAACACGAGGGGGGGTTCATATACCCCGTGTCCCGATAACTTCAACACGAGGGGGGGGTTCGACCTACCCCCTCCCTGATAACATTATTTTCCCATGTATGTATGTCGTTGTAGTTGATATAACCCCCTCCCGAATAATTTCGACCGTGATAAGCATTGCCGAGGCCACCCCAAACCCGGAATAAGCTAGGTCTACATTTGCCACTAATATATCCACATGTTGTCATGTTTGTGTAATAATCGCCATGTTGTAATATTTGTAGAAACAATGGAGTTCGGACGAGACGAGGAACAAGAACAGGTGTTGGGGGACATAATCTTAGCCGGAGGTGATGTCATGTCGTATCTTAAGGACAATGATGGTCTGGAAGCAGAACAGGGTGAAGAAGAAGCAGGCTACGGTGATCGAAGAATGGAGGAGGAAACACATGATTATGATGGCTCCGGTGACCCAATGCTGGTGCAAGAAGGAGCCCGTGGTGACGGCTCCGGTGACCGAGCAGAGTCCGGCCAGGTAAATATATTAGTTAAGCCTGTGATGACTAGCTAATTGATGCATTTATTGTTTTGGTATGTACACATACTAATTAACTCTCATCTAATTCTTCTTTTTTCTAGCCCTCCGGATCGAGCACAACTTCGGTAAAGAGACGAGGCTCAAAGAAAAAGTTGTGCTTGGATGAAAGGTTTGAGATCACAGAAATCACGCGCGATGGCATGCCGATTGAACCCATCCGGACAAAGGAAGCATTTTCTGTTCAGTTCGGGGTTCTTGTTAGGGACAAGATCCCGATCAGCATCCAGCAATGGTATAAGCCTAAGAACAAAGACCCTGAGGTGTCTTATGTCAATGATATGCAGAAAGATGATCTTTGGACTGAGCTGAAGGCAAATTTCACCCTACCGCCAGAGGAGGATCCGGAGAAGCCAGTTAAAGAGCAATTAATCAAGTCTCATGCTCTTAAGAAGATGGCAGAGCTATTCAGAAGGTGGAAGAAAGAGCTGAAAACGTTTGTCGACAACGAAGAGACACCAGAATTCATCGGCAGATATAAGAAGATCAGAGATCACTGGCCCGCATTTGTGGCCTACAAGACATCGGAAAAGAGTAAGAAGATGTCGGCGACAAACAAGAAAAATGCTGCAAAGAAGAAGCTTCACCATCGCACGGGGTCAGGTGGCTACCTCAAAGCCCGACCTAAGTGGGCCAAGGCTGAGTATGATCTGCTTGATAAAGGGATCGAACCAGAGACAATGAACTAGCCAGACCGTTGCTGGACTTGGTTCTTCGGGGCTGGCGGAACCGTGGACCCTGTATCAGGGAAATGCATTTGGACGGACGAGCAAATGAACATACCAGTCAAGAAGCTAAAGCACTATATCGATGTAGCGCAGCAAGGGATGTTCGTTCCAGACAGAGAGAACGACGAGCTCACAATGGCCCTCGGGAATCCTGAGCACCCTGGACGGACACGAGGCACGCCAGGCTCTGTTCCGTGGAAGGCTGGTTTTCCGGACGCAGGCGGGTATAAATGCCAGGAGAGGAGGAAAAAAGTGCAGCAGACCCAAATGCAGGCGCTGCACGCAAGGGTACAAGCGATAGAGGAACGAGAAGCAAATCGCAGCAAACGAACTGCCGAGGCTTCCCCCGAAGCTACCCCGCCATCTCAGTGGAGAAGCAGCGTGGCTTCCACCGAGCTGCTTCAGCCGGAGCATGTCTTGACGGCTCCTGCTAGCTATCCCGTGGATGCTATCACGGAGTCTCAAAATTGCCACCTTATGATGCAATGGATGAATTTGAAGGTCAAGGCGGCTGTTGGCTCTGTTTTTCCTACTGAACTCGGCGCAACTTTTCACTGCCGGCCGATTCCAGAAGGATATGCTAGGGTGATGGTGGATGAAATAACAGAGGGATTTGAGGACCTCCAGCTTGACCACCCTACCGGTGAAGGGGAGACTCGGCTGGGTTCTGCTCTGAAGACTCCATGCCTATGGCGGAAGGAGCTCATCAACCTTCCGAACTGGACACCTCCGCCTCCTCCTCCTCCTCTGGCGAGTCAGGGCACTCCGCCTCCTCCTCCGGTGAGTGAAGATCAGGGCACTCGGCCTCCTTCTCCGGCGCGTGGGGGCACTCCGCCTCCTTCTCTGCCAGCGCCGGCGCGCCCGAGCAGCCAGCCTCCTCCTTCTCCGCCTCGTCAGCAAGGGCGGAAGAGACCCGCCGTCGCTCCGGCTGCTCCGGCGCGTCGTAGTCCTTCTCCTCTGCCTTGTAAGCAAGGAAAGAAGACAGTCGCAGCTGCTCTGCCTATTCTGCCGGCGTCTAGAAGTACAGCCAGAGGCGGGAGGCAATACAGATTCGGTCCTTCTCTGAATACTCCAGAGAAGTTACCATATGAGAGGACCCCGGAGGAGAACGCCGAGATCGCGCGAGCCGAAGTGAGGAACTTCTTTGAAGGGGTGAAAGCAAAGAAACATCCACCACCGGAGGAGAAGGTAGATCCGGTGAAAGCGAAGCGCACTCTGGCTGCCCTGAAAAAACCAGCAAAGTCTCCGCCGAAAGGCAACTATGAGCGCATTATTGAAAAGTCATTTGTCGAAGCGGAGCGGTCGGGAAGTACTGTCAGTGATCAAAGGTTAAAAGAACGATGAGCTGGGAAAAAATGCCCAACTCGGCGAACAAGCGAACCAATCGTGCCCCCCGCTCAAGGTGCCTACTAATGATCCGAGGATGGTGCCCGGTTATAGCAATCTTGGAGATGACCTGCCTGACGATGTACATTATGAGTTCTTGGAGGTGGAGGAACACAAATACGAGTACGGGAAGCCTCTCATCAAAGATGAAAGATCTCTAACAACGATGATGCGAAGATTCCATGATTGGTACATGAAAACCTGCAGAGAGTCTGGGGGAGGAATACTTTGACGCTGAGAGTTAGAGAGGAGCATGACCTCGTTGGAATTGAGCTATTGAATGTTCCATTTGAGGAGTTCTTCCAGTTTTTCAATCAAAAGGCCCTCGATAAAGCAACGGTCACTTGCTACTCTCTGTAAGTAGTACTACTTCTATCATTAAGTCTCTCTATATAGTTCATCTCTTTCATTGCATGTATTTATAATTATCCTCACTATATTATGCAGATTGAAGATTGCCGAATTGAAGAAAAGACAAATCGGTGATATTGGGTTCATTAACACAAATCTCATAGATACAACTGAGGTTAAATAGCGTGCCGAAGATACGAGGCCAACTTGCTACGATCATTGGTAATAAATGAAAACAAAGATATAATACTCTTTCCTTACAACTTCAAGTGAGTGTTACTGTCTTGTGCATATTCGGTTTCCCTTATTAGTCCAGGTTATAGTAATATAATTGATGAGTTATGCATGCGTGCACAGGTTCCACTATATTCTCCTAGAGATTAAGCTTGAGCAGGGACTAGTAACCATCTTAGACTCGAGACGAAAAGATCCCTAGGACTATGCGGACATGACTCAAATGCTCGAGAAGTAAGTTAAATCGATCATTATCCACCATATCAGCAACTTTGTTCATTTCCTGATATCAAGTAATTGTTTTCTTTGTCTGGCAGGGTTTGGAGAAAATTCACCAAAAAAGCTTTGGGACTGCCGAAGAAGCTGCAATTTAGACATCCAAAAGTAAGTACTATAGTAACATGTTCCGCGCATCTCCTAGTGATTCAAGCGCTAGTTTCGTCAATACCATTTGGCATGCTTGCTTATCAGTTTGATTGACCTCTATTTCTTGTAAAGTGGTTGTGGCAGGAACAGGGGAATGATTTCTGTGGATACTACGTTTGTGAGTCCATCCGCCACACGACCTGTGAACGGGGGTACTCTGACGAACAATATGAAGTACGTAAGCAATAATATTCACAATTTTATTTTATTACCATCATTTGTGTTGAGTTTCATTTATTCATATATATATACATATATATGTATTGACCCCCTTCTTCAAATTAGATCTTTTGGATGCGGGTTGAACTCCTAGCACCAGATCGTATGCGAGCAATTCAAGAGGAATTGGCGGCATTCTTCCTTGACCACGTGATCGTTGAAGACGGAGAATACTATGTGGATCCTGTGTTCGTATATAATTAGGAGATTATATTGTAAGACATAATTATTGTATATATGTGGTCGGTAGTGTCGGATAGATATACGAGAAATTGTTGTTCGACCAATCTCTCGGAGAAGGAGAGGTGGTCGATATCACTTATCTCTGTATGCATATATATTCATGACGATCTTCTATTTCCTTCGTTTGCTTACTAGCTAGCTAGTGTGTCTAGTCCTCTCTATACGTATATAGTACGTAGCATCGACCAAGCACGGACATAAGAGAGGACACTTCTCTCTATTAATTAGGTAGCTAACACAATATATGAAACACCTAAATTAACCTCCCAAAACCCCCAACCCCCCCCTTTCAAAAAAACAAAAACCTCAGCCCCTAAAAAGCTGACGCGTGGATGCCTATTGGTCCCGGTTGGTGCCACCAACCGGGACCAAAGGCCCTCCTGCCTGGGCTCGGTGCACCGGCCACGTGGAGGCCCATCTGTCCCGGTTCCTGTTTGAACCGGGACTAAAGGGCAGGGCATTAGCAACGACCCTTTAGTCCCGGTTCAAAAACCGGGACAAAAGGCCCTTACCAACCGGGACAGAAGACCCTTTTTCTACTAGTGTGTAGAAATAGACCCCATCTTTTTATCCTTAGTAGCAACGATACATACGTGTCGGTTCCCATTCTGTCACTGGGATCAAGCATCATAAGTTCGAACCCACTACAAAGCACCTCTTCCCATTGCAAGATAAATAGATCAAGTTGGCCAAACAAAACTCAAATATCGAAGAAGAAATATGAGGCTATAAGCAATCATGCATATAAGAGATCAAAGAAACTCAAATAACTTTCAAGGATAAAAATATAGATCTGATCATAAACTCAAAGTTCATCGGATCCCAACAAACACACCGCAAAAGAGTTACATCATATGGATCTCCAAGAGACCATTGTATTGAGAATCAAACGAGAGAGAGGAAGCCATCTAGCTACTAACTACGGACCCGAAGGTCTACAAAGAACTACTCACGCATCATCGGAGAGGCACCAATGGAAGTGGTGAACCCCTCCGTGATGGTGTCTAGATTGGATCTAGTGGTTCTGGACTCTGCAGCGGCTGGAGTTAATTTTTGTCGACTCCCCTAGGGTTTTCTGGAATATTGGGGTATTTATAGAGCAAAGAGTCGGTCCAGGAGGCCCGTTGTGCTCCCCTCGGAGCACCCCTAGGCGCTTCTCCGGCCCATTGGATGTCTTCTGGTCCAAAAAAATCCACAAAAAGTTTCGCTGCGTTTGGATTCCGTTTGGTATTGCTTTCCTGTGATGTAAAAAACATGCAGAAAATAACAACTGGCACTTGGCACTATGTCAATAGGTTAGTACCAAAAAAGGATATAAAATGACTATAAAATGATTATAAAACATCCAAGAATGATAATATATATAACATCATGGAACAATAAAAAATTATAGATACGTTGGAGACGTATCAGCATCCCCAAGCTTAATTTCTGCTTGTCCTTGAGTAGGTAAATGATAAAACATAATTTTTGATGTGGAATGCTGCCTAACATGTCATCTCATATTCTTTTCTTTATAGCATGGACATTTGGACTTTTATATGATTTAAAACAATAGTCTAGTTTTGACATGAGGACTTAATTACTCAAGCATACCAACAAGCAACCATGTCTTTCAAAATATCAACGCTAAAATAAGCTATTCCTAGCCCATCATGCTCAATCATTGATCCATTCATGAAACACACTCGCATAGTAGCTATACCCAATGCTCAAGTACAATCATATTGCCTCCTAGTTGGTGCTTTATAAGAGAAGATGGTGACTCAAAATAAAAATAAAAATTGCATAAAGTAAAAAGAAAGGCCCTTCACAGAGGGAAGTAGGGATTTGTAGAGGTGCCAGAGCTCAAAGTAGAAATTGAGAGATAAAAACATTTTGAGAGGCATACTTTTCCCACCAATGAAAATGATTTAGAGTTCCCAACACTTCACATGCTAGATATATCATAGGCGGTTCCCAAACAGAAAATAAAGTTTATTACTTTTTCAACCATACTTTCACTTTCCATGGCTAGCCGTATCCACGGTTGCCCTCCATACCAACACTTTCCAAGGAATTTATTATTTGACAACATAAAGTAAATTCATTTTTCATTTCGGGACTGGGCATCCATAATACCTTTGCCTTACTCTCCTGCAATGACAGGTGAATAAACACTCATCGTGAGAATAACACATCTAGCATGGAAAATATTAGCGACTCCTCACCGCCGCGCGAGCGGTACGAGCACACATAGAGAAATTTATTTTGAATATTAGAGATGGCACATACAAATTTGATTAATTAGAACGACAAAAGAATACCACATGTAGGTAGATATAGTAGACTCATGTGGCAAAACTGGTTTAAAGAATTTTGGATACACAAGTAGAGATCATACTTAGTGTAAAATGAAGGCTAGCAAAAGATTGAGAAGCGACCAACCAAGAAACGATTAATCTCATAAGCAAGCATTAAGCATAATTAACATCGAATAACACACCACAAGTAGGATGTAATTTCATTGCATGACTATTCACTTTCGTGCTTGCATAGGGAATCACAAACCTTAACACCTATATTCTTACTAAAGCATAATTACTCATCAACATGACTCACATCATCATATCTCAAAACTATTACTAAGAATCAAGTTTATTTTGTCCAATGATCTTCATGAAAGTTTTTATTATATCCTTCTTGGATATCTATCACTTTGGGACTAGTTTTTATCTGTTGCTTTTGATAAGCTCAAACAAATACAAGTGAAGGTCATGAGCATAATATTTCTTTCTCTCGGAATAATTTAAGTGAAATAAGAGAGAATTTCTTGAAAATTTTACTAACTCTCAAATAAATCTAAGTGAAGCAAGAGAGTATTTCTTCAAAAATTCTAAAGCACGTCATTCTCAAAAAGATATAAGTGAAGCACTAGAGCGAATCCATAGCTCATAAAAATTTAAGTGAAGCATAGAGAGCAATTCTAACAAGTCATGGCATAATTTTGGCTCTCTCAAACAAGTGTGTCCAGCAAGGGATCAAGACTTAAAACACAAAGCAAATCAAGCAAAGACTCATATCATACAACACGCTCCAAGCAAAACACATAGTATGTGACGAATAAAAATATAGCTTCGAGTAAAATACCGATGGTTGTTAGAAGAAAGAGGGGATGCCACTCGGGGCATCCCCAAGTTTAGTTGCTTGATTCTCTTTGGATAATAACTTGGGGTGCCATGGTCATCCCCAAGCTTAGGCTCTTCTTACTCCTTATTCCTTCATCCATCGTAAGATAACTCAAAACTTGAAAACTTCAATCACACAAAACTCAACAAAACCTTCGTGAGATCCGTTAGTATAAGAAAAAAAATCACTACTATAAGTGCTGCAGAAAACCAATTCATATTTTATATTTGCATTATATCTACTTTATTCCAACTTTTCTATGGCAAAAACTCATCAAAGAAAACCATAGAATCATCAAAACAAGCACACAACGCAAAGAAAACAGAATCTGTCAAAAACAGAACAGTCTGTAGCAATCTGGATGTTTCGAATACTTGTGTAACTCCAAAAATCTTGAGAAATTAGGAAAGCATGAGAAATTTGTATGTTAATATTCTGCAAAATGAATAAGATCAAAATCACGTTTCTGTGATTTATGGAAATTATTTTCATGAGTGCATAAGTTTCTGTTTTTCAGCAAGATCAAACAACTATCACCCAAGAAGATCCTAAAGGCTTTACATGGCACCAACACTAATTAAAACACAAAATACACAATCATAACAGTAACATAATTGTGCTAACACTCAAGAATAGAAAGCAAAAAGCAAAAATAAATTTTATTCGTTGGGTTGCCTCCCAACAAGCGTTATTGTTTCACGCCCTTAGCTAGGCATAAAGCAAGGATCTAAGTTTTTTCATCCTTATCCAACTCTTCAATAAAACACTTAGAATTCTTCAAATATTTAGCATAAATATTTTCAATGACAATACTCCTAGGAACAAATTTAAAGAATTCATTCTTTCCAAAGGGATCTCTTATAACTTCAACAAAATCCGAGTGAATACTAATCATCTTAAGATCCTCTTTACTGTTATTACTAGAAGTTGCACCCTTGTTCTTAGTAACTTGAGTAGTCTTGCCAATCTTTACAGGAGTTTTTTCAATAGTCTTAGCGAAAGCAAAAGCCGTGCTTCAATTACTAAAGATTTCTTCCAGTTTATCAATCCGAGACGGGCTTTCTTCAATTCTTTCATGAATTACGGTCCCCTTTTCTTTTAACAACTTAAAATCTTCTCCCACTTTTGACCCAATCTTAGTAGAAAAATTGTGCATCTTTTTATCCAAGTTTTCAATATGCTATTTAGTAAGCATTTTCTTTTCAATAGGATCTAATCTTTCCATGACATGCTCAAGAATGAAAGTTGTTTCATTAATCAGAAGAGGTGGCGAGCCTACTAAATTTCCATAGCATTAAAAGCATCAAGAGAGGGGCACATCAAGAAATTTCCACTGACAATCATATCAAGGATGAATCTATACCAAGTGGTGATGCCCACATAAAAACAACAAAGAAGAACAACGGTAGATTGCTTACAGATAGATCTATTATGAGCATTGCAAATTCTATACCAAACATCTTTCAAATTTTCTCTTCCCCTTTGTTTAAAGTTGAGAACTTCGTTCTCAGGAGTTCACGTAATAGAGGAAGAACTATGCAGGACAATAATAATGGCAAATAAGATTGCACACAAAAATAGATCTGGCAAGAAAATGGCAAACGAACAAGAGGGCGAATAAAACAGCAAATTTTTGTGAAGTGGGGGAGAGGAAAACAAGAGGAAATTGGCAAATAATGTAAATTGCAAGGAGATGAGATTTGTGATTAAGAACCTGGTAGATGTTGAAGATCCTCCCTGGCAACGGCGCCAGAAATTCCTTTTGATGTCTGCTAGGACTACGTCAGTATTTCCCCAAAGAGGAAGGGATGATGCAACACAACAACAATAGGTATTTCCCTTAGAGATGAGACCAAGGTTATCAAACTAGTAGGAGAATCGAGCACCAATACATAAACAACACCTCCACACAAATAACAAATACTCGCAACCCGGCATATTAAAGGGGTTGTCAATCCCTTTCGGGCAACGGCGCCAGAAATTGGCAAACAGACGTGAGAGAGTTGTAACCATTGATAGATCGAACGCCAAAATAAATAAATTGCAGCAAGGTATTTTTGTATTTTTGGTTTAATAGATCTGAAAATAAAAGACAAATAAAATAGACCGCAAAGGCAAATAATATGAGAAAGAGACCCGGGGGCCGTAGGTTTCACTAGTGGCTTCTCTCGAGAAAAATAGCAAATGGTCGGTGAACAAATTACTATTGGGAAATTGATAGAACTTCAAATAATCATGACGATATCCAGGAAATGATCATTACATAGGCATCACGTCCAAGATTAGTAGACCAACTCCTGCCTGCATTTACTACTATTACTCCACACATCAACCGCTATCCAGCATGCATCTAGTGTATTAAGTTCATGGAAAAATGGAGTAATGCAATAAGAACGATGACATGATGTAGACAAGATCTATTTATGTAGAAATAGACCCCATCATTTTATCCTTAGTAGCAATGATACATACGTGTCGGTTCCCCTTCTGTCACTGGGATCAAGCATCGTAAGATCGAACCCACTACAAAGCACCTCTTCCCATTGCAAGATAAATAGATCAAGTTGGCCAAACAAAACCCCAACATCGGAGAAGAAATACGATGCTATAAGCAATCATGCATATAAGAGATCAAAGAAACTCAAATAACTTTCGTGGATAAAAAGATAGATCTGATCATAAACTCAAAGTTCATCGGATACCAACAAACACACCGCAAAAGGGTTACATCATATGGATCTCCAATAGGCCATTGTATTGAGAATCAAACGCGCACGAGAGAGAGAGAGGAAGCCATCTAGCTACTAACTACGGACCCAAAGGTATACAAAGAACTACTCATGCATCATCGGGGAGGCACCAATGGAAGTGGTGAACCCCTCCGTGATGATGTCTAGATTGGATCTGGTGGTTCTGGAGTCTGTGGCGGCTGGAATTGATTTTCGTTGACTCCCCTAGGTTTTCTGGAATATTGGGGTATTTATAGAACAAAGAGTTGGTCTAGGGGGCACCCGAGGTGGGCACAACCCACCTGGGCGCGCCTAGGCCTCCTAGCGCGCCCTAATGGGTTGTGCTCCCCTTGGAGCACCCCCAGGCGCTTCTCCATCCCGTTGGATGTCTTCTGGTCCAAAAAATCCACAAAATGTTTCGCTGCATTTGGTATCGATTTCCCGCGATGTAAAAAAAAGATGCAGAAAACATCAACTGACACTTGGCACTATGTCAATAGGTTTGTACCAAAAAATGATATAAAATGACTATAAAATGATTACAAAACATCCAAGAATGATAATATAACAGCATGGAACAATCAAAAATTATAGATATGTTGGAGACGTATCACACATCTAATCCTATCCCACTTCTTATGCATACGGATTTTGTGAGCAAATAATTTTTGGAAGCAAGAATCAACTAGTATAGGAAGGCAAAACAAGTGCAACTTCAAAACTTTCAACACATAGAGAGGAAACTTGATACTATTGAGATGTGAAAAAGCATATGTTCCTCTCTCATAGTAATTTTCAGTAGCTTCATGAAGGAATTCAATAGTATAACTATCACATAAAGCATTCTTTTCATGATCCACAAGCATAGAAACTTCACTACTCACCACATAAGCAAAATTCTTCTCATTCATAATAGTGGGAGCAAATTCAACAAAATAACTATCATGGGATACTTCATTGACATAATAAAATTGAAAATTAAATCATGATGACAAGTTCCATGGTTATCATTATTCTTTATATCATATATGTCATCACAATAATCATCATAGATAGCAACTTTTTTATCATAGTCAATTGAAACATCTTCCAAGATAGTGGAATCATCACTAAATAAAGTCATGACC
The DNA here is from genome assembly GCF_002162155.2 of Triticum dicoccoides. NCBI lineage: Eukaryota > Viridiplantae > Streptophyta > Magnoliopsida > Poales > Poaceae > Triticum > Triticum dicoccoides. The sequence continues at coordinate 524,211,725 of NC_041382.1, forward strand.
TCTCCAAGTCCACTTTTATCAATATTGTGAAAAGATTCAACAACCTCCAAAATAGTGGGATCATTAACTAGAGTTGAAACTCTTCCGACCCACTTTCATCAACATAATCATCATAAATAAGAGGCATGCTATCATCATAATAAATTTGCTCATCAAAACTTGGGGGACAAAAAATATCATCTTCATCAAACATAGCATCCCCAAGCTTGTGGCTTTCTTTGTAGTTTTCTTTTATAGACTAAACTAGTGATAAAACAAGAAACTAAAAGATTCAATTGCAAGATCTAAAGATATACCTTCAAGCACTCACCTCCCCGGCAACGGCGCCAAAAAATAGCTTGATGTCTACTACGCAACCTTCTTGTAGACTCGTGTTGGGCCTCCAAGCGCGGCTTTTTGTAGGATAATAGCAATTTTCCCTCAAGTGGATGACCTAAGGTTTATCAATCCATGAGAGGCGTAGGATGAAGATGGTCTCTCTCAAACAACCCTGGAACCAAATAACAAAGAGTCTCTTGTGTCCCCAACACACCAAATATAATGGTAAATTGTATAGGTGCACTAGTTCGGCGAAGAGATGGTGATACAAGTGTAATATGAATGGTAGACATATGTTTTTGTAATCTGAAAATATAAAAACAGTAAGGTAACTAGTAACAAAAGTGAGCAAAAAACGGTATGGCAATGCTTGAAAACAAGGCCTAGGCTTCATACTTTCACCAGTGCAAATTCTCTGAACAATTATAACATAATTAAATGATATGGCAATACCTCAACGTGCAACAAAGAATCACTCCAAAGTTCCTATCGGAGAACGTAGGACGAAAACATGCATCGACTCCTATGCATAGATTACCCCAATGTCACCTCGGAAATCCGCGAGTTGAGTGCCAAAACATACATCAAGTGAATCAATGGAACATCCCATTGTCACCACAAATATCCCATCGCAAGACATACATCAAGTGTTCTCAAATCCAATACTCAATCCAACATAACGAAACCTCAAAGAGCAAGACTCAATTCATCACAAGAAGGTAGAGGGGGAGAAACACCATATGATCCAACTATAGTAACAATCTCACGGTACATCAAGACCGTGCCAAGTGAAGAACACGAGAGAGAGAGAGAGAGATCAAACACATAGCTACTAGTACATACCCTCAGCCCTGAGGGTGAACTAGTCCCTCCTCGTCATGGTACATACCCTCAACCCTGAGGATCAAGCACATAGCTTGTGGACTCCTCGGACACTTCCTGGCCCATCTCCGGAGCTTCAGGGGTCTCTTTTGGTCCATAAAAAATAACCGTAAATTTTCAGCCCATTCCGAGAACTTTTATTTCTGCACAAAAAACGACACCACGGTAGTTCTGGTGAAAACGTCAGTCCGAGTTATTTCTAATCATGTCATACCAAAACCATATAAAATTGTTGTAAACACGTCATGAATACTTCATAAATTATAGATACGTTGGAGATGTATTAGTAACAAAGATAGGTGAAGTAGTAAACTTAGGATAATATTTCATTGTAGCATTCAGAGATTTTTCTTTCAGCTTACATAGTAACTTCTTAAGACCATCTCTAACATTACAAGCAAGAAATTGTCTAGCTATCTCTCCATCCATAACATAACCCTCACGTATCTTAGGCAATTCATATATAGGAGATCTATGTCCAATATGTGTTTCATAATTTTCAGTTTCAATAATTTCATCAGTTTCAGCATTCTCAAATTCTTTAGATCTAGCAAGTTGTTCATCAAGAAATTCACCTAGTGGCACAGTATCATCAAGCAAAGCACTAGCATCATCCATAACATCATTCATAGAACAAGTAGCATCATCAATTACTGGCGACATATTAGAATTAATAGCAGGTTGTGGTGTCGCAAGCTTACTTAAAATAGAAGGTGAATCAAGTGCAGAGCTAGATAACACTTCCTTACCTCCCCTCGTCCTAGAGCGAACGGTCTTGGTTCTATCATCCTTTAGATTCTTCATAGTGATCAGTAGATATAAATCCCTAGTGACTCGGAAAATAGAGCTATGCTCCCTGGCATTGGCACCAGAAAAAGGTCTTGATAACCCACAAGTATAGGGGTCGCAACACTTTTCGAGGGTAGAGTATTCAACCCAAATTTATTGATTCGACAGAAGGGGAGCCAAAGACTATTTGCAAGTATTAGCAATTGAGTTGTCAATTCAACCACACGTGGAGAACTAAATATGTGCAGCAGAGTGATCAGTAGCACAATAATATGATGGTTTGATAGCGGTAGTAGCAATAGCAACAATAATAGTAACTAAAGTAGCAGTTGTGACAACATCAGCAATAGTAGTAACTTAGCAAAGATCAATATGTGAAAATCTCATAGGCATTGGATTGTGGTGGATAATTATGTTGGATAACATTCATCATGTAACAGTTATAACCTACGGCAACACAGAACTAGCTCCAATTCATCAATGTAATGCAGGCATGTATTCCGTATATAGTCATATGTGCTTGCGATAAGAACTTGCATGACATCTTTTGTCCTACCCTCCCGTGGCAGCAGGGTCCATAAGGAGACTAAGGGATATTAAGGCCTCCTTTTAATAGAGAACCGGAACAAAGCATTAACATATAGTGAATACATGATCTCCTCAGACTACGGTAATCACCATAAAGAATCCCAATTATTGTCACCTTGGGGTATGCTGATCATAACACGTAATAGGTGCATGCAACTTGCAAGATAGGATTAAGAACACTAATATATTCATGAAAACATAAAGGGTTCAGATCTAAAATCAGGGCACTCGGGCCCTAGTAACAAGCATTAAGCATAGCAAAGTCATGGCAATATCATTCTCAGAACATAGTGGATACTAGGGATCAAGCCCTAACAAAACTTAATCGATTACATGATAAATCTCATCCAACGCATCACTGTACAACAAGCCTACAAAGTAATTACTCACTGCTGGTGGTGAGCATCATGAAATTGGTGATGGAGGAAGGTTGATGATGACGACGACGTTGAATCCCCCTCTTCGGAGCCCAAAATGTACTCCAGATCAACCCTCCCGATGAAGAATAGGAGGTGGCCGATACGTCTCCAATGTATCTATAATTTACAAAATATTCATGCCATGTTTACAACAATTTATGGTTTTGGTATGATTTGATTAACACTAACCCGGACTAACGTTGTTTTCAGCAGAACTACCGTGGTGTTGTTTTTTGTGCAGAAATAAAAGTTCTTGGAATGGGCTGAAAATATACGGTGATTTTTTGTGGATCACAAGAGACCCATGAAGCACCAGAGCTGGGCTAGGAAGTGGACAAGGGAGCCACAAGCCTGCCCCCCCCCCCCCGAGTTTGTGCGCCCCTCGGGCATCCCCTTAACGTGAAACCAACGCCAAAAATTCCTATAAATACCAAAACCCCCAAAAGAACCCTATATGAGAAGTTTCGCAACCCCAAGCCTCTATATCCATGAAAACTCAAGCAGGACCCTGTTCCAGCACCCTGCTGGAGGGGGAAATCATCAGCGGAGGCCATCTTCATCATCCCAGTGGCCACCATGATGTTGAGGGAGTAGTTCACCCTCGGGACTGAGGGTATGTACCAGTAGCTATGTGTTTGATCTCTCTCTCTCTCTCATGTTCTTGATTTGGCACGATCTTGATGTACCATGAGCTTTGTTAATATAGTTGGATCTTATGGTGTTCTTCCCTCTCTACCTTATTGTGATGAATTGAATATTTTCCTTTAAGGTTCTGTTATGTTGGATTGAATCTTTTGGATGTGAGAGCACTTGACGTATGTCTTGCAATGGGATATCCGTGGTGATAATGGGATGTTCTATTGATTCACTTCGTGTCTATTTTGGTTATCAAGTTGAGGATTCACGTGGTGACATTGGGGTAATCTATGCATAGGGGTTGATACACGTTTTCATGTTCCTTTCTCTGATAGAAATATTGGGGTACTCTTTGAAGTTGTTCATGTTGGATCGAATGTTATGGATATGAATTTGTGTGATGCACATCGTATAATTAACCCACGGATACTTGTGGTGACATTGGAGTATCCAGGTGACATTAGGGTTGATTGATGCGTGTCATATGGTATTATTTTAGTATGAACTCTAGGGCTGTTTGTGAAACTTATAGGAATAGCTCAAATGATTGATCAGAAAGAATAACTTTGAGGTGGTTTCATACGCTAGAAACAATTTCATCTTATGTTCTCCGTGATAGGAAGTTTGGAGTGATTCTTTGTTGCATGTTGAGGGATTGTTATATGATCCAACTATGTTATCATTGTTGAGAGATCTTGCACTAGTGAAAGTATGAACCCTAGGCCTTGTTTTCAAGCATTGCAATGCCGTTTTTACTTACCTTGCTATTTTTATTTATTAAGATTATAAAAATATATTTCTACCATCCATACTACACTTTTATCACCATCTCTTCGCCGAACTAGTGCACCTATACAATTTGCCATTGTATTCGGTGTGTTGGGGACACAAGAGATTTCTTGTATTTGGTTGCAGGGTTGTTTGGAACACACTCTCTTCATCCTACGCCTCCCACGGATTGATAAACCTTAGGTCATCCACTTGAGTGAAATTTGCTATTGTCCTACAAAACTATGCGCTTGGAGGTCCAACACGAGTCTACAAGAACAAGTTGTGTAGTAGACATAATTGGCGGCGGCTCCGTATCATAAAACATGATGATTCCTTCTCTCTGATTTTTTCTTGGTGAATAGGTACTTCTGGAGTTGGAGTTAGGGTTGCGGGAGCTTCCAGGGCCCACAAGCCTGCCAGGCGCGCCCTGGTGGCCCCCTCTGGTAAATTTCCATCACCAATATTTTTTATATATTCTGAAATAATTCTCCATAAATTTTTAGCTTGATCCAAGAAATTTTGTTTTTGCACAAAAACAACACCATGGCAATTCTACTAAAAACAACGTCAGTCCGGGCTAGTTCCATTCAAATCATGCAAATTAGAGTCCAAAACAAGAGCACAAGTGTTTGGAAAAGTAGACATGTGTAACATCCCAAATTTTCAATTTGGAATGTTATACATTAGATCATCATTGCATATCATATTTTATTGCATTATTGGCTTGATCCTAGAAATTCTACGCAACTCAAGGACCTACGGAGAGAGTTGGGGATTTCATTATTTTCATATTCGAGTTTTCTCGAATTTTGGAATGAGGATCGTTTGATTTTAATTATTTTCTCTTTGATTATTTCTTTTATAAAAATAAAAGAGAGAGGATAAAATGACTTCCTCAAAATAGAGAAATATTGAAGATTTAATATTAAAATCAAATAAGATTTTCTATTCGGAGCTTTATCGCTATTTTATTTGAATTAGGAAAAATATGCGTTTTTACAAATTGAATTTTAGGCCCAAATAAATGTTCACCTTGTCTGGCTTATTTTTAGAGGACGGGGAAAATTTATTTCGGAATTTTTGGAGTCCGTTTAGTATTTCTTTTCTTTCTTTTTCTGCACGTCGGAATTATTTAAAAAAAGTCAAACCGACTTCGGGCCGTACCCAGCCAGGAGACCTCGAGCCGACCCTCTTATAAGCAACACCCGAGCTAGCCCAGCCGCCCGCCGCCCCAAACCCTAAGCCTAGCCAATCCGCGCCGCGCCGCCGCCCACCGCGCCGCCGTGTCGTGCTGCTGCCGCCGCTGCCCGACGCTGCCGCGCCGCCGCCGCCGCCGCCGCACCAGAGCTGCCCGCCGCCGCCGGACATCGCCGGACCTGAGGTAGCTGCCTCAATTTTCGTGAGAAAACTGTTTGGTTTTTTTTTAAACCCTAGATCCGTTTTTTATTAGATCTGGTTCGGTTTATTTTCGGTTTAGTTATTTAGCGAACGCCCATTTTTACGTTCGTTTTAACGAGCGGTTTTCACCGTTTAGCCGCAGACAGCGAACATTCGTTCGTTAGCCTGTTCGTCAGTTTTTCTTTTTCTCGGATTTTCCGCGATTATTTTCGATCGCGATTTCTGATCCAATTTTCGTTTTAGTATAACTTTTCGCTCCTTTATCAGAATCAGGCGATTCAAGCGCCTAGAGTTTCGTCCCGAAGCCCTCTTTCCGTTTAACCAAATTGAACAAGATTTTGATATAGTAAAATTTGACTTCAGTCCAGATAAGTAATCGGATCTTATTTCTTTCGCGGTTTGAGTTTCGTTGCTCCGTTCGATTTGATTCTTTTTGCAAATCGGAGTTCTTAAGTTGAATATTCTGGTTAGATCTTTTTATTTGAGTTTTACCCGTGCATCTTTGCTTGATTGCTCATGTATGCTATTGTTTGATTGCTATAGAGCACCCGGAGTGCGAAGCGTGCTACTACGAGTCTCTAGGTTTTGCGGATCATCAGCAAGGCAAGATCATATCCCTTTATCACCCAGTTTTATGCATTAGTTTCAACCCTCAAACATTGCATGGTTAGGACTTGATAACATGTGGGATTGGGAAGTAGATGAGGTAGTACCTATTCACTTGTTCATTAACAAACCCTTGGGAGTTACTTCTACGCTGCTTATATTGCTATGCTATGCTCGTAGACATGGATTGGGTTTGAGTGAAACCATGACAGATGCGAGATTGTTAATTAATGGTTCAATTTAAGGTGGAAACTTTAATACACATCTGGGTGGATTGCTTGTCGGGCACCTAGAGAATCTAGTGTTGTTCTAGTATATCCCGGAGTACCCATGTGATAATCCTAAGATCCAACACCCAAGCTCAAAGGGAACTAAGATATTTCATGCTAGAAACTTCCGTGTGCAGCCACAAGCTATTATGGGCTCTAGCATAGTTGAGTAAGTTGCGTGAAGCTCTTGAAGAGGTAGACTAGCAGGTAGTGGGTTGTAGGTGGTATAGTCTACCCGGAGTAGAGAGTTAATGCTTCTGAAAGACTGTGTCTCGGTCATCCGTTTCTCAAACATCAAGGAGTACAAGAAATCCCACGGAGGAGATCGAGTCTTGTGCGTAAAAGTGCGCAAACCTCTGCAGAGTGTACAAACTAATCATGGTTAGCAGTGTCCCCGGTTATGGACATCTTGAGTATCTAGTACTTGGATTATCATATGTATCTCATCACTCTAAATTAATATTGTTGGGTGGATAATTACTTTTAATTGAGATTGAGTTGGAGGAACCTTCACAATGATGTTTCAACTACCATGATAGTTAAATAAAATCTATTCCTTTGTTGTAGGAAAAAATTGGCTTTTCGCAAAACTTTAACCATAGAGCTTTCCACCAGCCAAATATGCATATACTGATAGCATTATTCTGTTCTTGCTCTACCGTGTTATATTGCCAGCATATTCCATGTGCTGACCCATTTTCGGGCTGTAACGTATTATGTTGCAGACTTTTCAGACGAGGAGTAAGGTTCGTTAGGTCGTTGCCGTGCAGCTCAGCTATGCCGTTGGAGTTGATGGACTCACTTTATCTTCCAAGCCTTCCGCTGTTATCGTATTAGATGGCCTTAAGCCATATTTATTGTAATAAGTTCTCTCTTGAGACATTCGATGTAATAAGGGTGTGATTGCTACTCTGTTATAAATCCTTCGAGTACTGTGTGTGTCAGCATTACCGATCCAGGGATGACACTGAAGCACAGAGACTTGACCATTTGAGGTCGGGTCGCTACAAGATGGTATCAGAGAACACGCTGAGTGTAGGACACGACCACTAAGCTAAACCCCTAGATCACCACTCTCTTCTCATTTATGACTCCTCTCCATTTTCTACTCTTTAGGATGGCGGACGCAAGGAACAAGTTTGCACAACCGGATGAAGAAGCACCTTTTGGACGACACTTGAAGGAAGTCACTAAGTACCTGAACATTGGAATACCAAGCTTCACCAGGACTTGCCACTTTACCATAAGAGGAGCGATGGATGATTCAAGTTCAAGTTCGAGGAAGGACATTCGCGCCAGTCACCAAACCCATGGAGTTTTCCTTTGATGCACCAACCTGGAGTCTAGGAAAGAGTATGACAGCTCACATGACCATGGGACGCATTGGAGAAGTTTACCATAAGGAGCTTAAGGATACAATCTATCAGATTTGTGGGCATCGAGATGAGCAATGGGAGGTGATCAGCACCAGAAAGGATAGATCAATCGCCGCTTTCATCCAGGAGTTAAACCAGCACATTCGTCGCCAGGAGAACCAGATGTGCACAGGCATGATAGATCTGAAGAAGGCAATGACAAGGATCATGGAACTGGAGGAAGAACTAAAGGCTACTCGCGAATATTATGATGAGGAAATCGTCGTACTAGTAGAGAAGAATGATGATCTAGAAAGGAAGCTAGGAGTATTCATGGGAGACCCCGCACCAGGAGGAAAAGACGATGAACCCAAGGAGATTCGTTTTGAGGACTACATCATCATCGACGACACCGACTTGGACCCCGACGATAGCAATGATGACTATGAAGACGAAGCTGGAGCAGACATCAGGGAGTCTTCGACCGATCAATATTTCTAGTAGACCACCACATCAGTAGTAGTATTCCACCATGTATATAGTATAGTCTGAGCACTTTTGTAATGATAGTTAGATCGATTGTAGGCCTTGCTTGATTGATTGAGTGATATGATTGTGTTTGTCTCATGTGCATATGGGTAGTGTTTTTCTCACTAGACCTCATTCTATTCTATTCTCTTCCCTCTAAACCCTCAGATGCCTTCGAGACATGACCCCGGATTTACTTTCCCACCGGAGCTCACTCAGTTGATCTAGCAGCAGAATACACTGATGCAGTTATTAGTTCATAACCAAGGCAACAACAACAACAACCCACCACCACCACTAGTTGACAACTTAGCCCGCTTTCCGAGTTGCAGCCGCTGGTGTTTTCCAGCAACACCGAGTCGATAGTGGCAGATGATTGGCTTCGCCGGATTGGAAGGGAGTTAACCACTACAGGATGTACAGATGCTGAGAAGGTGTGTTTTGCCGCACATCAGTTGGATGGACCAGCAGCCTCATGGTGGGAGAATTACATAGTCACCTATCATATAGCCACTGTTACATGGGATCAGTTTCAGCAAGCATTCCGCACCGCCCATGTCTCAATGGGAGCTATGAGCATGAAGAAGCGTGAGTTTCGCAACTTGCGCCAAGGGAACCGTACTGTGGGGCAGTACGTGGATGAATTTAGTAAGCTGTCTCGTTATGCCCCTGACGATGTGGCCACAGATGCTGCGAAGCAGAAGAAGTTTATGGAAGGGATGAACAATGAGATGAGCATGCAGTTGATGGTGGAATCATTTAACAACTACCAGGAGTTGGTAGATAAGGCTCTTATGATTGAAGGGAAGCAACAACAAATTGAGAGCCACAAAAGGAAGTATGGACAAGGAAGGTACAACTCAGGAGCTCAGCAGAAGCTTCGTCTAACCCGAACTTGGGAGGACTTGTTCATAACCATGGAGGTCATAACCATAACGGAGGGAGTTCACATAACCACAATGGTTCCAAGAATGGGACTGGGAATGGAACCAACAACAATCAGACCCGCTCCAATCCAGCCACACCCACCAAGAGAGACCTAAGTCACATTACTTGCTTCAAGTGCGGGAAGACTGGACACTATGCCATGGAGTGCTCTGAAGCGAAGAATGGAAATGGTAATGGGAGCGCTGGGAACAAGCCTAATCCATTCAACAAAGGACAAGTGAACCACGTTAACGTGGAGGAGGTTGAAGGGCAGCCAGACGCAGTTATTGGTAAGTTTTTGGTTAAGTCTTTTACCGCCCTTGTTCTTTTTGATATGGAGCATCACATTCATACATATCAAGGGGATTCGTGGATAAGTTTAAACTACCAACCCAAACCCTTAGGACCCCTATGTTAGTAAGTTCACCTGTAGCAGACTATATGGCCAGCCGATGGTGCGACCAGATACCCCTAACCATTGGTAGCCATGTTTTTCCGTCAGACCTAATAATTTTGGAGTCACAAGGATTGGATGTGATATTAGGCATGGACTAGATGTCAAAGTATGGAGGAAGCATTGACTGTGCTAGTAAATCAATTTGTCTCACCACCCAGGAGGGAAAAAGGATCAAGTATGTATCTAGACATGCGCCTATGAGGAGCCAAGCAAATACCCTCACAGGGGTTGTTCAGGAGGAAGTGCATGTACTAAAGGATTACCCAGTTGTTTTTCCAGAGGAGTTACCAGGCATGACATGGGATCGAGACATCGAGTTTTTGATAGAGCTATTGCCAAGTACCCGGGCAATATCAAAGAGACCCTACCGGATGCCCGCAAATGATCTAGAGGAGATTAAGAAGCAGATCAAGGAGTTATTGGAGAAAGGTTACATCCGACGGAGTTCATCACCATGGGGAGCCCTAGTGCTTTTGGTTGAGAAGAAGGATAAGTCTCTAAGGATGGTTGTGGATTATCGTGCATTGAATGAGGTGACGATCAAGAACAATACCCACTACCGATGATCAATGATTTGTTTGACCAGTTGCAAGGAGCTAAGGTGTTCTCGAAGGTCGATCTGTGATCAGGATATCACCAGCTGAAGATCCAGGAAAAGGATATACCTAAAACCACATTTACCACAAGGTACGGGTTATATGAGTATACGGTCATGTCATTTGGACTGACTAACGCCCCTGCCTATTTCATGAGCATGATGAACAAGGTGTTCATGGAATATTTGGATAAGTTTGTTGTGGTGTTCATTGATGATATAATGGTATACTCGAAGAATGAAGAGGAGCACAAAGAGCATTTGCGTTTAGTTCTCGAGAAACTCAGGGAACATCAGTTGTATGCCAAGTTCAGCAAATGTGAGTTTTGGTTGAAAGAAGTTAGATTCCTTGGACATGTTATATCAGGAGAAGGTATAGAAGTAGACCCCACCAAGGTTCAGTCACTCACTGAATGGTTGGCACCCACTTCAGTTAGCGAGATCCGCAGTTTTCTTGGACTCGCAGGATACTATCGGAGATTTATTGAGAATTTTTCCAAGATTGTGAAGCCAATGACAGACTATTGAAGAATGATACCAAATTTAAATGGATGGAAGAATGTGAAGTGAGTTTTCAGGAGTTAAAGAAACGTCTGACCACAACCCTAGTACTGATTCTGCTGGATATACACAAGGATTTACAAGTGTATTGCGACGCCTCTCGCTTAGGACTTGGAGGAGTACTGATGCAGGACGGAAGAGTTGTTTCATATGCCCCGCGACAACTGAAACCGCATGAGTTAAATTATGCCACGCATGACTTAGAGTTGGCTGCCGTAGTGCATGCGTTGAAGACTTGGAGACAATATCTTATTGGAAACCATTGCGATGTATACACTGACCATAGGAGTTTGAAGTACATTTTCACACAGAAGGAGCTGAACCTTAGGCAGAGGAGATGGTTGGAGCTTATAAAGGATTATGACATGAAGCTTCACTATCATCCAGGCAAGGCCAACATCATAGCAGACGCTTTGAGCCGAAAGAGTTATGCCAACACACTCATAAGCGCAGGATTGCCAAAGGAGTTGGCAGAGGATCTCAGGGAACTTCGATTGGAGATTGTCCCTAGAGGTTTTGTTGCAACAATGGAAGTTTAGTCTACATTGTTAGGAAAGATTCGAGAAGCTCAAAAGGATGACAAAGAGATCACTGAGATAAAAAGAGAGAATGAGCAAAGGAAAGGCCAAAGGTTTCCATGAGGATGAACACGACACCTTGTGGTTTGAGGACCGTGTTTATGTGCCTAATAACACAGAGATCAGGAAGTTAATACTTCAGGAGGCTCATGACTCACCCATACTCGATACACCCCAGAAACACCAAGATGTATGTGGATTTAAAAGAGCATTTCTGGTGGACTGGTATGAAGAAGAATATTGCCGAGTATGTAGCCGTATTTGATGTATGTCACAGAGTGAAGGCAGAACATCAAAAGCCAGCCGAATTGTTACAACCTATGCCGATACCCGAATGGAAGTGGGATAAGCTTGGCATGGATTTCATCACCGGATTTCCCAGGACCAAATCAGGATATGATTCTATATGGGTAGTAGTTGATCGCTTGACCAAAGTAGCTCACTTTATCCCAGTGAAAACCACCTATACAAGCGCCAAGTTGGAAAAGATATACATGACCAGGATCGTATGTTTGCATGCAGTTCCGAGAACAATTGTATCAGATAGAGGAACCTAGGTTACCTCAAAGTTTTGGAATCAGTTGCATGAAACTTTGGGAACCAGACTGGAGTTCAGTATAGCTTTTCACCCGCAAACAGATGGACAGACCGAGAGAGTCAACCAGATTCTGGAGGATATGCTGAGAGCTTGTGCACTAGATTATGGATCTAGTTGGGATGACAACTTGCCCTACACAGAGTTCTCATACAACAACAGTTACTAGGCCAGTTTGAAGATGTCACCTTTTGAAGCTTTGTACGGAAGGAGGTGCAGGACACTGTTGTTGTGGGATGAAGTTGGAGACCATCAGTTATTTGGACCAGATTTGATTAAGGAATCAGAAGAGAAGGTTAAATTGATTAGAGATAGACTGAACGTAGCTCAGTCCCGACAGAAGAGTTATGCAGATTCAAAACGCAAGGAGGTAGTCTATGAAATCAGAGACATAGTGTATCTTCGGTTATCACCACTTCGAGGAGTTAAGCATTTTGGAGTTAAGGGAAAGTTAGCGCCATGCTTTGTGGGACCATACAGAGTTTTGGAACGTATGGGAGAAGTTGCTTATAAGTTGGAATTACCCGAAGGATTGTCAGGAGTTCACGATGTGTTCCACGTTTCTCAGTTGAAGAAGTGCCACACAGAGATGGCTGACATTCCTCTGAGAGATATAGTACCGCTGGAAGCGATTCAGTTGGACAATGATTTGACCTATGAGGAGAAGCCAGTCAGGATCCTCGAGTTTGCTGGCCGAGTTACCCGCAACACGGTTATTAAGTTTTGCAAAGTTTAGTTGAGCCACCATACCGAGGACGAAGCCACCTGGGAACGAGAGGAAGACCTAAGCAAGGAGCATCCACACCTATTTTCTAACCAACCCGAATCTTGAGGGCGAGATTCATCTTAAGGGGGTAGGTTTGTAACATCCCTAATTTTCAATTTGGAATGTTATACATTAGATCATCATTGCATATCATATTTTATTACATTATTGGCTTGATCCTAGAAATTCTACGCAACTCAAGGACCTACGGAGAGAGTTGGGGATTTCATTATTTTCATATTCGAGTTTTCTGGAATTTTGGAAAGAGGATCGTTTGATTTAAATTATTTTCTCTTCGATTATTTCTTTTATAAAAATAAAAGAGAGAGGACAAAATGACTTCCTCAAAATAGAGAAATATCAAAGATTTAATATTAAAATCAAATAAGATTTTCTATTCGGAGTTTTATCGCTATTTTATTTGAATTAGGAAAAATATGCGGTTTTCAAAATTGCATTAGGCCCAAATAAATGTTCACCTTGTCCGGCTTATTTTTAGAGGACAGGGAAATTTATTTCAGAATTTTGGAGTCCGTTTAGTATTTATTTTCTTTCTTTTTCTGCACGTCGGAATTATTTTTAAAAAAATTCAAACCGACTTCGGGTCGTACCCGGCCAGGAGACCTTGGGCCGGCCCTCTTATAAGCCGCACCCGAGCCATTCTAGCTGCCCGCCGCCCCAAACCCTAACCCTAGCCGATCCGCGCTGCCGCCCGCCGCGCCGCTGCCGCTGCCGCACCGGAGCCGCTTGCCGCTGCCGGACCTCGCCGGACCCCGCCGGACCCAAGGTAGCCGCCTCGGTTTTCATGAGAAAACTGTTTGGCTTTTTTTCGAAACCCTAGATCCGTTTTTTTATTAGATCCGGTTCGGTTTATTTCTGGTTTAGTTCTTTAGCGAATGCCCGTTTTTATGTTCGATTTAACGAACGGTTTTCAACGTTTAGCCGCACACAGCGAACGTTCGTTCGTTAGCCTATTCGTCAGTTTTTCTTTTTCTCGGATTTTCCACGATTATTTTCGATCGCGATTTGTGATCCGATTTTCACTTTAGTATAAATTTTTGCTCGTTTATCGGAATCAGGAGATTCAAGTGCCTAGAGTTTCGTCTCGAAGCCCTCTTTCTATTTAATCAACTTGAACAAGATTTTGATATAGTAAAATTTGACTTTAGTCCAGATAAGTAATCGGATCTTGTTTCTTTCGCGGTTTGAGTTTCGTTGCTCCCTTCGATTTGATTCTTTTTGTAAACCGGAGTTCTTAAGTTGAATATTCTGGTTAGATCTTCTTATTTGAGTTTTACCCGTGCATCTTTACTTGATTGCTCATGTATGCTATTGTTTGATTGCTATAGAGCACCCGGAGTGCGAAGCGTGCTACTACGAGTCTCTAGGTTTTGCGGATCATCAGCAAGGCAAGTAACACTTTGATCATATCCCTTTATCACCCAGTTTTTATGCATTAGTTTCAATCCTCAAACATTGCATGGTTAGGACTTGATAACATGTGGGATTGGGAAGTAGATGAGGTAGTACCTATTCACCTGTTCATTAACAAACCCTTGGGAGTTACTTCTACGCTGCTTATATTGCTACGCTATGCTCGTAGACGTGGATTGGGTTTGAGTGAAACCATGACACATGCGAGATTGTTAATTAATAGTTCAAGTTAAGGTGGCAACTTTAATACACATCTGGGTGGATTGCTTGTCGGGCACTTGGAGAATCCAGTGTTGTCCTAGGATATCCCGGAGTACCAGCGTGATAATCCTAAGGTCCGCCACCCATGCTCAAAGGGAACTGAGATATTTCATGCTAGAAACTTCCGTGTGCAGCCACAAGCTATTATGGGCTCTAGCATAGTTGAGTAAGTTGTGTGAAGCTCTTGAAGAGGTAGACTAGCAGGTAGTGGGTTGTAGGTGGTATAGTCTATCAGGAGTAGAGAGTTAATGCTTCTGAAAGACTGTGTCTCGGTCATCCGTTTCTCAAACATCAAGTAGTACGAGAAATCCCACGGAGGAGATCGATTCTTGTGGGGAAAAGTGCGCAAACCTCTACAGAGTGTACAAACTAATCATGGTTAGCCGTGTCCCCTGTTATGGACATCTTGAGTATCTAGTACTTGGATTATCATATGTATCTCATCACTCTAAATTAATATTGTTGGGTGGATAATTAATTTTAATTGGGATTGAGTTGGAGGAACCTTCTCAATGATGTTTCAACTACCATGATAGTTAAATAAAATCTATTCCTTTGTTGTAGGGAAAATTGCTTTTCGCAAAACTTTAACCATAGAGCTTTCCACCAGCCAAATATGCATATAATGATAGCATTATTTTGTTCTTGCTCTATCGTGTTATATTGCCAGCATATTCCATGTGCTGACCCGTTTTCGGCCTGCAACGTATTATGTTGCAGACTTTTCAGATGAGGAGTAAGGTTCGTTAGGTCATTGCCGTGCAGCTCAGCTATGCCATTGGAGTTGATGGACTCACTTTATCTTCCAAGCCTTCCGTTGTTATCGTATTAGATGGCCTTAAGCCATATTTATTGTAATAAGTTCTCTCTTGAGACATTCGATGTAATAAGGGTGTGATTGCTACTCTGTTACAAATCCTTCGAGTACTGTGTGTGTCAGCATTACCGATCCAGGGATGACACTGAAGCACAGAGACTTGACCGTTTGAGGTCGGGTCGCTGCAACATGTTTGGGACGTATCAGTAATGAAGTTGCTTCATTTCAGAATTACCGAGATAAAGCGATCGGAACTACCGAAACGAGGTCTTGCCCTAGCCATTACACTTCGGTCGCTCTGAGATGTTCTTCTTCGGTCTCACCGAGACCTTCAACATTCGAATCTTTTGCACAGGTCGGTCTCACCGAGAGTTTGCCCCGGTGTTACCGAGTTGGGTCAAAAGGTTGTAATGGTTGAAGCCTATATATACCCCTCCATCCCCACCTGCTCTCTAAGAGAGCCATCAGAATGAAACACAACTTCCACCATCCATTTTCTAAGAGAGAACCACCTACTCATGTGTTTAGATCAAGAGATTTCAATCCTACCATTTGAATCTTGATTTCTAGCCTTTTCCAAGTTGCTTTCCACTCAAATCCTTCTCCTACCATAGCTGTCGGCATCCTGGGAACGGGGGTACCCAGACTTGCCTGACTGCAGCCCACGGCGTAGCTCTACCGGCGGCCCGGTATGCCCCATCTTCATCAGCAACCACTCAAGACCCTCGCGAGGGGCAAGCCTCGCGAGGCGGACGACACAGGCCCTCCTCAGGGGCAGCCTTATTAGGTTGGCTCCCGAGGAGCGGAGATATCAAGGCGGGAGGCACCTCGCGAGGTTCGCGTGACGTGAGCCATGGCGACCGAAGCCAGGTGGGCGCCAGCGGGCGCAGAGTGCCAGTTTCCTCTTTGGTGCTAAAGGGGCAGGCGCAGGCGAGGAGTCCTGAGGCATCAGGCAAAGGTTTCCATATCGGTGCAACGAGACCAAGACCAGCAGGAGAGCAGGATGAAGGTCACCGCGGAGCCCACAACTGCATCACCACCAGAGCCTTTGGCAGGCGAAGACCACCTTTTGTCAGGATAACTTGTACTGGTTGTCTCCCTTCAAATTGGCCGTTGTGGGATCCCTTCCCGCCTAACATTTGGGGAGAGGAGCAGGGCCTCTATAAATAGGGCTAGCCACCACCATAGCAGGGACGGATCATTCAGACCATCCCCAGACACACCAGCTCATCGAGCTCAAGAACACCTCTCCTCAGAAGGCTGTTCATCCACTGTACTAATTCATCCTCAGCCCACGAGGCAATCCACCACACCACACTGGAGTAGGCATTACACCACAACTGTGGCCCGAACCAGTATAAACTCCCGTGTCTCTTGTTCCTTGGGTTCGGCGAGCTAGGCCTTAAGATCATTGCGAGAGCAAGCTAGGAAGAGATAGATCTTCGTGCGCACCCTAGAGTTCGAACCTCAAGGGTTTGCTGGAACCCCGAATCTGACATTTGGGGCGCCAGGTAGGGGTGCATTGAAGCCTTTCTTCCGTCGATCCACGCTCCACCGCTCCACCGTATCCATGGTTGACGCTCACCGAGCCCGTGGTGAGCGCCGGGCCGCCCTCGCCGCCCGCATCGCTCAGACTGCGCCCGTTGGCGGACCTCCCTGCCGTTCTCCTTCACCCACTGCAATGCCACCACCGGCCTGGCAGGGAATGAGTAGCAAGCTTCATCGCTGCACCCCTTCGTGCGGCGGGATGGACGCACCGGCACCCCGTCGTCCCACACTTGTCACGCACCCACGGACGCGCAGGCTGCGCTGCTCATGGCGCATCAGCTCCTGCGTTACCGCCCGGTCGACGACCTCTACGAGGACTGGCTAGAGCGCATCGCCGAGCTTATCAGCGCCGCTGGGGGCTCTCCTGCACCGTCCCTCTCACTGCCTCGCCCACCTCCAGCCATGGGCGACGTAGCTCACGGAGCGCCTCCACCACCTCCGCATCAAGACGGCGCCCTCGCACCAAGACAGGCGGTCCCGCGGCGTGACCCGCCATGCCGGGTGCCCACAAACGAAGAAGGAAGCTGCCAAGAAGTCCCAAGGCCACTAGAAAACGCTCATGCGCTCCTAGCACCACTGCGTCAAGACCGCGTGCCACCTGCGGCTACGACACGTGGACATCGGGATCAGGATCCGCCTCCGTGACAGGCTCCGGTGACCACAACAGGCTGTCGTGCCTTCACTCCCGAGCTGCACAATGTCGTCTGGCCCGGCAAGTTCGAGCCAGACCTGGCTCCGTGCTATGACGGCACCCTCGACCCCGCCGAGTTCTTGTACCTCTATGAGCTGAGCATCGAGGCAGCCAACAGCGACGAGAAGGTCATGGCGAACTGGTTCCCATGGCCCTCAAAGATGGCACGCGCTCGTGGCTCCTGTAGCTGCCCGCGGGATCGATCTCCTCCCGGGGCGAGATGCGCGAGCATTTCGTCGCCAACTTCCAGGGCACTCGCGAGCGCCCGCCGGCCGCGGGTGACCTGCGGCGGATCAAGTGGCATCCAGGGGAGACCCTGCAGAAGTACATCCAGCGCTTCAATAGCGTTCGCCTCAAGATCCCCAAGGGACGGACGAGGCCATCATCTCTGCGTTCTGTGACGGTGTCTGTGACGTCAAGATGAAGGAGGAGCTCGCCATCCACGAGGAGCTATGCACGGCCCTGGAGATGTTCAACATGGCAACCAAGTGCGCAAGAGCTGAGGAAGGGTGCCTCTCCCTCCTTGAGCTTCCAGCCACTGACCCGGAAGATAAGAAGGCCAAGGCCAAATATGTGAAGCGCAAAGGGGTAGCCGTGCTCACGGCCGAGCCGAAGACGAAGTGCAGTCGAGACCACCCCGAGTCGTCCAAGAGCAGCTGCTCATTCTAGCCTTCCACAACGTACACAACCACAACACCCAATGACTGTAAAGAGCTTAGGGCCATCCGCGACGGGCGCTTCGGTTGACGCCCTGAGCATAGCGACCAGGGATACAACCGAGGAGGAGGAGTAAGTGGAGGGCGCTGGGATGATCGTGCCCCCACCAGGACTGGCGTGACCGACCCTGTGAGGATCGCTGGTAGGACCACCCTTGCAAGGGCGCCTGGAGGGAGCAGCCTCGTGAGGACCATCCTCAGGGCAACGTCGACCTCCCTCCGTTGCCGCCACCACCAAGGAGAAATGATGACCACCATCAAGACGAGGGGGCTGCGGGCTTTCAGGAGCCCCGTGCCATCGCCTGCATCTTGGGTGTTGCTCAGGCCCCAGCCTCCCAGTGCATCTTCAAGCAGTTCGCCCATGAGGTGAACGCGGCTCTCCCCAGGCTCGAGGCCACGCGCCCGCTCAGATGGTCCAAGTGCGCCATTATCTTTAGCTTGTCTGACCAGCTCAAGTGTGCAGCAACCGCCGGTGCCCTCCCGCTGCTCTGCTCGCCCATCATCAGCAACGTCGAAGTTACCAAGACCCTCACTGATGGTGGCGCAGGGCTCAACGTCTTGTCCGTCGAGACGTTCGATCGCCTCTAGGTGCCATATGATCAGCTGTAGCCTACCAAGCCGTTCTCAGGAGTGACCGATGGCTCCACCACCCCAATAGGGTAGGTCTACCTCCTCGTCACATTCAGCCAGCGCGACAATTACCGCACCGAGCTCATTGACTTCGACGTCGCCCACATCCATCTGCCATACAACGCCATCCTTGGGTATCCAGCCCTGGCCAAGTTTATGGTGGTGACCCATCATGGCTACAACTTCCTCAAGATGTCAGGGAGTGGCAGCGTCATCTCAGCCGCTGATAACCCACAAGTATAGGGGATCACAATAGTTTTCGAGGATAGAGTAGTCAACCCAAATTTATTGATTCGACACAAGGGGGGCCAAAGAATACTCTCAAGTATTAACAGTTGAGTTGTCAATTCAACCGCACCTGAAAGACTTAATATCTGTAGCAAAGTATTTAGTAGCAAAGCAATATGGAAGTAATGGTAACGGTGGCAAAAGTAACAGTATTGGTTTTGTAGTGATTGTAACAGTAGCAACGGAAAAGTAACTAAGCAAAGATCAATATGTGGAAAGCTCATAGGCAATGGATCAATGATAGATAATTATGTCGGATGTGATTCCTCATGTAATAGTTATAACATAGGGTGACAGAGAACTAGCTCTAGTTCATTAATGTAATGTAGGCATGTATTTCGAATATAGTCATACGTGCTGATGGAAAAGAACTTGCATGACATTTTTTGTTCTACCCTCCCATGGTAGCGGGGTCCTATTGGAAACTAGGGGATATTAAGGCCTCCTTTTAATAGAGTACCGGAACAAAGCATTAGCACTTAGTGAATACATGAACTCCTCAAACTATAGTCATCACTGGTAATTGTCCCGATTATTGTCACTTCGGGGTTAACGTATCATAACACATAGTAGGTGACTATTGACTTGCAAAATAGGATCAAGAACTCACATATATTGATGGAAACATAATAGGTTCAGATCCAAAATCATGCAACTCGGGCCCTAGTGACAAGCATTAAGCATAGCAAAGTCATAGCAACATAAATCTCAAAACATAATGGATACTAGGGATCAAACCCTGACAAAACTAACTCGATTACATGATAAATCTCATCCAACCCATCACAGTCCAGCAAGCCTACGACGGAATTGCTCACGCACAGCGGTGAGCATCATGAAATTGGTGATGGAGGAAGGTTGATGATGACGATGGCGATGGATTCCCCTCTCCGGAGCCCCAAACCGACTCCAGATCAGCCCTCCCGAGAGAGATTAGGGCTTGGCGGCGGCTCCGTATCGTAAAACGCGATGAATCCTTCTCCCTGATTTTTTCTCCCAGAATGTGAATATATAGAGTTGGAGTTGAGGTCGATGGAGCCTTAGAGGGCCCATGAGACAGGGGGCGCGCCCTAGGGGGGTGGGCGCGCCCCCACCCTCATGCACAGGGTGTGGGCCCCCTGGTGTTGATTCTTTCGCCAGTATTTTTATATATTCCAAAAATATTCTCCGTGAAGTTTCAGGTCATTCCGAGAACTTCTATTTCTACACAAAAATAACACCATGGCAATTCTGCTGAAAACATCGTCAGTCCGGGTTAGTTCCATTCAAATCATGCAAGTTAGAGTCCAAAACAAGGTTAAAAGTGTTTGGAAAAGTAGATACGATGGAGACGTATCAACTCCCCCAAGCTTAAACCTTTGCTTGTCCTCAAGCAATTTAGTTGACAAACAGAAAGTGATAAAGAAAAACTTTTACAAACTCTGTTTGATCTTGTTATTGTAAATGTGTAAAGCCAGCATTCAAGTTTTCAGCAAATATTATGAACTAACCATATTAACAATAACATTTAGGTCTCATGTTTACTCATATCAAAGGCATAATCAACTAGCGAGCAATAATAGTAAATCTTGGATGACAACACTTTCTCAAAACAATCATAATATGATACAAAAAGATGGTATCTCGCTAGCCCTTTCTGAGACTGCAAAACATAAATGCAGAGCACCTTTGAGGTTCAAGGATTGACTAAACATTGTAATTCATGGTAAGAGATCCAATCACAGTCATACTCAATGTAAAATAGTAGTAATGCATGCAAATGACAGTTGTGCTCTCCAACTGGTGCTTTTTAATAAGAGGGTGATGACTCAACATAAAAGTAAATAGATAGGCCCTTCGCAGAGGGAAACAGGGATTTGTAGAGGTGCTAGAGCTCGAGTTTGAAATAGAGATGAATAATACTTTGAGTGGTATACTTTCATTGTCAACATAACAACAGAGAGATCTCGATATCTTCCATGCTATACACATTATAGGCGGTTCCCAAACAGAATGGTAAAGTTTATACTCCCCCACCACCAACAAACATCAATCCTTGGCTTGTCCGAAACAACGGGTGCCTCCAACTAACAACAATCCTGGGGGAGTTTTGTTTGCAATTATTTTAATTTAAGCATGGGACTAGGCATCCCGGTTACCAGCCATTTTCTCGTGAGTGAGGAGGGGAGTCCACTCCTCTTGAGAATAACTCACCTAGCATGGAAGATATAGACAACCCTAGTTGATACATGAGCTATTCGAGTATACAAAACAAAATTTCAGTTGAAGGTTTAGAGTTTGGTACATACAAATTTACTTGGAATGGCAGGTAGATACCGCATATAGGAAGGTATGGTGGACTCATATGGAATAACTTTTGGGGTTTATGGAAGTGGATGCACAAGCAGTATTCCCGTTTAGTACAAGTGAAGGCTAGAAAGAGACTGGGAAGCGACCGGCTAGAGAGCGACAACAGTCATGAACATGCATTGAAATTAATCAACACTGAGTGCAAGCATGAGTAGAATATAATTCACCATGAACATAAATATCGTGGAGGCTATGTTGATTTTGTTTCAACTACATGCGTGAACATATGCCAAGTCAAGCCACTTGAATCGTTCAAAGGAGGATACCACCCTATCATACCACATCACAACTATTTTAATAGCATGTTGGCACGCAAGGTAAACCATTATAAACTCCTAGCTAATTAAGCATGGCATGAGCAACTACAATCTCTAATTTTCATAACAAACATGTTTCATTCATAATAGGCTGAATCAGGAACGATGAACTAATCATATTCACAAAAACAGGATAGGTCGAGTTCATACCAGTTTCTCTCATCTCAATCAGTCCATCATATATATATATATGTATATGTATATATACATCTAGGCTATTCTGTTACCGTAACAGAATATTATTCTGTTACCCTACTTGAACTGATGAATTCAAGCAGTTGAACTGATGAAATTCGAGCGGTTGAACTCATGCTTTCTGTTGCCGTTAAAAATCGTCTTCTTTAGTTCAAATTTTTTTGCAATTTTTTTTATCGAAACGGGGCGTGTAATATATCGTTGGAAAGCTCTTGACATCCACATTACAATCTTATAATTTGTTTTTTCAAAAAAATTATGATTTAAGAGCAGTTTTGAAAAAACCGTTTTTTCAAAACCGAAAACGCGAATCGTATTTTCGACTTAATTTTTAAACGGTTTGTCGGAATTGAGCAAATGAGATAGCGTTGGAAAGCTTGTGAAAATCCGCATCTTACATATATCTACTATTGTTTCAAATTTTATATGATTTAAAAGTTATTTGAAAAACGGTGAAATTCTGGGCAAAATGTTTTTTCACTGTTTTTTGCAAACGGTTTGTCGGATTGACGCAAATGATACGACGTTGGAAAGCTATGGAAAATGCGCAAGTTTTACGTATAGAAAGTTTTTTCTAATTCTTTACGGTTTAAATACAAATTCAAATACGGTTAAAATTGGTTTTGAACGCGGTTAAAAAGTTTGTCGAAATGGGGCAAATAATATACCGTTGGATAGCTATCGAAAATGCAAAGCTTAGTCATGTTGAACGCTTTCTCTATTTCAAAACCGTTTTAAATTAATTTTGAATAAGGTGAAACCCATTGTGTTGTTTTTTCATGTCTAAAAAACAGAGTACTCGTACTGATCTATGTCTATGTTTGTACTGAGGTATTTTTCAGAGAGTAGTTTTGAATGGTTCCGAAAAAAGAATACTTTGAACGGATGTCTTTATGATTTTGTACTTGCTCCCATCTTTTAAGAGTAATTTTGAAATACGGTGAGACTCATCGTGCTGTTTTTAAGAGTAATTGTGAACTTGCGGTGTTTTTGTAATGCCAATATTGAGGAGAGCAAGGCGAGGACAACAATAGAACAAAGCTGAGTGTGGTGATCGTGGAAGCACTACAGGGCTGAGCCACAACGGTGGTTGATGGCAAGGCGACACGACACGACATGTGGCGGAGAGGCATGGTGACTGGTGGGCGGCGCACTGACATGACACTTGAGATGCGCCTGCTGGACTGACCTCCTTGTCCTATCTGGACGGATCAGTTGCAGAACTTGGATGTTTTCTTGGACGTCAATGTCACAGAATACCAAAACCTAACCATCTTTTATTTTCCAAACTGATCGTTGTTTTTAGTTCGTACTGATCAATATTTTTGATTCAAACCATTTTCTTATTCTTGCATGCACATCAAGCTGTCATGTACTATACCTTCTTTGAAGTAGCAATCGTCTCATCATATATAGAAATTTTTTCACATAAATAATACATGTACATGAATAACATATACACAACACCGACCGCAAATTTTCATACATGAATGACATATACACCACACCGACTGCACATTTTCTTGCTATTAGAAGCCTCTTCAGATTTAGTGGTTTGTACTGGGCATAACAAATTAACCAAAAACCGAATTACGAAGGTCAAAGTTCTTGAATTACAGACCAAAAAACAAGCAAAGAAAGGATAGATAGAGGATTGACAGGGTCTAAGAGAGATCAATTGCAATACTCTTTCACTCCATTTTTCACTCGGTAATAGCATGACTGAATAAGTAGTTCAAAACTGGAGCAGTTTTTTCTTTTAGTATCGTTGGGCATGAGCTCCTTGAGGAAGCTTGCGTGGTGGTCCTGCAATTGTGTCGGAGCCACCTCCAGGTCAGCCCGCAACAGGGTAACTTCTCTGCACTACAACAAATCAAAAGTAGTAAATGCACACATTTTGGACATACAAGCATAATGGAAATTTGCAGAAATAACATGGTGTATCCAGATACAAAGTACTGATGCTTTGGGAATTTTCGAACAGAGAAAAGAATTGCAGGCGGCTCAAGCGTCAAGAGGAGAAGAGCATGGGCTCACCGGGGAAGGAGGTAGACAAACGACAGTGGTTGGCCCAGCCCCCGGCTCACCGACATGCTTCAGTTTGGGCTGGATTCATCAAAGATGTCAAGCTTATAAGCACTGCAAGAACAACCAAGATTGAGAGAATACACTGAGCACCATGTCTAATTCTCAAGTTAGTGGTTGGTCCAATAATATTACGAGGTCAGTGCTTCCATAGAAGTAATGAGATGCAAGCTTAGTGCTTAGGTTACAAATTTGTAAATACTAGTACTGCTACCAGCATTTACAAATACTGGTGAACTTGAACTACGCACACCTACTCAACTGCTCCATGCCACCATCCCTCTGCTCATCAATATACTTGCCGCCTGCTCGTTGCCGTTGGACGTACCCTGCACACACAATAGCCACCAATTAGCATGCACAAGTTCATGTACAGTAACATTACAAATTCGCAACGAAACATAAAAGGTTATGTACTTTGAAATAATTCATTTTACTTTCCAAATACTTCATTTGTTTCGAAATATGAACTTCTATATTTATTTCCTTAGAACTTATTATGATTTCCCTCCGAACTACAAAAACATGATTGGTTTACTTACCCACAAAATACTTGAAGTATGTCAAATGAAAAAACATCCCCAGGCCTGGAAGTGAGAAAACACATTACACTCATCGAGGTAGATATCATTCTATGCATACCTTGCCAGAGACCACATAGGATTCCAAGATTCTGGATGGATTTTAGCAAAGTGAAATGAGACCTTTTTCTAACCTGAGAACTACAGAAATTTAGCTTGATTTTTTAACCACAGCAAATAAACTCTTAACTACTTCTGGCAAGTATAATTGAACTGATGTGTCCTTTTTCTAGTTATTGAATTGCTAACCACTCCAAATAAACTCTTAACTAAGGCAAGTTTTTTTTGAACTGACCTTTTCCCATGTTTTTTTGGTGTGTGTCTTTTCCCAAATCTTTTCCGACCCTCTTCTCTGAACTTCTATATTTATTTTTCATGAACTTTTTAAGTTACCCTAGTTGAACTTCTAGCGTTTTCTTTCTTTTACTAATTTTGATTTGTCCAATATCATCTCCGTCTGGTAGTTTCCCATCCATCTCACTATCTTCGGACTTTTGGCAATCTGGAACCTAAACTCTCTGTGAAAACACATGCTCCAGTGTAATCTGAGACGCCAACTCAATCAAAACAATCAGTACTACTCACATCTATTAACAACGGCTTGAGATGCTCATGTATAGGCTAGTGCAAGCTACTAGTACTAGGCATCCAGCGTGGTTGGAACAAACAATATGAAACAAGTGATTTAACGGAGCAACACTACATGCATGAATAGGAACATCACTATGTACCTGGAGACCGGCCACAACAGCAAGAGACACATGGACTGAAAGCTCAAGTTGGACTGAAACTTACTCGATAACTGAAACTCCCAGGGTGGGGTGGGTCCAGGGTGCTGCTGGCAATGAATGGCCTGGGGTGGTGGCGTTGAACGGCCTAGAGTGGTGGCTGTGAACGGCCAGAGTGCTCCGGCGGCAGAGCCCCACCAGGAGATGGCGATGCAAGAAGGAGGTCGGGAAGCAGTGGTGCTAGTGGTCGGGGTCGTCCAATGCTCATGGCACAACAGTACAGGAAGTTGATTCATCACCCATCCACCGTTTTTTCCTTTTTGGAATCCATTGAACTGGAAAAAGCTACAATGTGAGCTAAAAGTATGAAAACAACATAACGTTGACATCCAGTGCAGGGCGGCTACTTGCTCATGTACTATTTTTTTGTTTCTGTTTTTCAATGAACTTATAGGGTTATACATTTTGAACTTATATTTTTTTTGAAAGTATGAAAACAACATAACGTTGACGTCCTCAGCCAAAGAACACATCCATTAAAGAAACGCTCCAGTCACCGAACATAGAATAGCACATCCAGTTCAAGATTGACTATTGATGCATGCCTTAATAAGCAAGAGCACCAGTACAACATTAGCATAATAGTAGGTAAAATAATAGTATGGAGTTAGCCATCGATGCAAGCTTTTGACAAAGAAACTCGATAGGCACTGTGATTTTGGATGGGCAATGGCGGCGGCACATCTCTAGCGGCCAGCGGCATGCGTTTGTGAACAGGAGAGGCCTATGAACTTTTCCGCTTTCTCAACTCTAAACTTTTTGTATTCTTGCACTTGATCCTCCCCAATATTATTCTAAACTTTTTTAGTGGCTTTTGTTGGTGAGCCCTTCTGTTTCCCTAAACCTTCACAAGGTTTCTTCTCAGTATAAAGAAAACAAGAAATAAAAGTGTTATGTTCACATATGCATTAGAACAAACACCTAGCAAGCATCATTTTTGCAGCCCGGGTAAACATGACTTTTGCTTCTTTTTGCAAAAACTACTTTTTGCAAAAGGAGAAATTTTATGCAAGAGTAGTGTCACTAGTACATATATGTAGGAATAAACTCACTTTTTAAGAGCGCTACCTACTAGCATATCTGTGTGTGTGATTTAATCATTCAATGACGATGGACAACATCCTGAATGCCTGATATTGTTGTTTATGCGACAGAAGTCCATCTTTAACAAATGTGAGTTGCTTGGGGGTTGATACACGGTGCATAATTCTTTTTCTTATGTAGTGTGATTTCCATTTTGTCGCTCACACTAGCCGGGTTTGTAGAAGTAATTCCATGTGTTGTTATGCAAGGGGAAAGACATAATCTTCAGAGATCATTTTTTGTTTGGAGGAAATGGAAGCATGATTAACTAATATTTTGACTTTTCTTAGCACAGTAAATATATTGGAACTAAGACAATTTAACTAGATGAACTGAGACAATTTTAACTAGTTGAAATGATACAGTCAAACTGATAATTAGCACATCTAGGTATATATACAGGCAAACGGAGATGGTGCAAAAATAAAATGCAAAAATGGAGAAATGTCTAGATGTAAACTGTTGCAGGCCCCAAAATCCGACCAGGGGCAGCAAAATTAACCTTTCATGATACAGACTATATTATGCTTCACCCACGTGAATGGTGATATAAGACAAAGAACTAAAGACCTCCTACATACGCACTCCTCCTTAAACTGCACTGGGCTAAATAAAACACCAATTCTCCCCCTGCCGAGATCACTAATCGCCCTCGAAATTCAGCAAGCAGCAACATCAAGACAAGCCTTGAAAGCAAGCAGCCTCTTGCCAGCCAGACCGCTAGTGGAATTTCGACAACAGACAAGAAAGAAATCCTAAGCGGCATAGCAGACGACCGAATTGGGCGGACTGGGTGCGGTGCACGTACCTGAGGAATGGAAGGGAAGTCGGGAGCAGGGGTGAATGGCCAAGGATGACAGTGGTGAACTGCCCGGGGTAGTGGCGGTGAACGGTCTGTGCTGGATGTTGTCCTCCTCGGGGCAGAAGGGGCTAAGGAGGAGGCCAACCTGTAAGCACGGGAAGGAGGCGATGCAGTAGCTCCACTGCGTCCGCGGCGCCATCGAGGTGAGCACCAAGCCATAGAGCGATGAAATGAGGCGCACCACCGTCGACAGTGCGCGGCGGCAGGGGAAGGGAGGCGCGCGGCGGCCAGGGAAGGGAGGCCTGCGGCGGCCGGGAGGTGGGAGGTGCGCAACGGCCGGGGAAGGGAGGCGCGCGGCTGGCGGGAGGTGGGAGGCGGGGTGGAAGATGGGGTCCTGACTTGCGGTGCCCATTGGCGAACTGACGGACTGACGAACTCGGCATAGTCGGAGGGGCGGCCGCACTCGGGGTCCAGCGGGGGCGGCTCGTCGCCAGAGATGGGACGCGAAGGGCCCCCGGCGCGCTGGGCAGGGGCTAGCAACGGCGGCGCGTGGAAGATGGCGGTGGGGGAGGGCATGGTGGCGCGCTGGGGAAGAGGGCCAGTGGGGGTGGAGGGGCCAGCGCTGGACGCATGGGGCGGCGGCGGATGGAAGCAGGGGGGCGGCGGTGGATCGGGGCTCGGGATGTGGTGCATGGTGTGTGGGCTGAATTCTTCGCGTGTGCATATATAGGGACCGATGGTAATAGAATAATATTATGTTACTAGTAACAGAATAGTCCAGCCCTATATATATATCGTCATTATTGTCTTTCACTTGCACAACCGAACGGTGTGGATAATAATAATAGTGCACGTGCATTGGACTAAGCTGGAATCTGCAAGCATTCAATACATAGGAGAAGACAAGGTAATATGGGCTCTTGGTTAGATCAACAATAATGCATATGAGAGCCACTCAATATTTTCATCATGGTCTTCTCCTCTCGACCCACAAAGAAAAGAAAATAAACAAAACTATTTACACGGGAAAGCTCCCAACAAGGAAAAGAAGAACGAGAAATATTTTTGGGTTTTATTTTAATTACTACTACTACAAGCATGGAAAGTAAACTAGCTAAAAGCTACAACTATTTTTTTGGTTTTTCTTAAGGTTTTTCGAACACACAAGAAGAATGCTAGAAAGGAAAATAAACTAGCATGGATATTACAATGAAAAAGTATGAGCATCGACAACTGGCATGAGTGTGTGAACATGAATGTAATGTCGGTGAGAAATACGTACTCCCCCAAGCTTAGGCTTTTGGCCTAAGTTGGTCTATGTCCATGGCTCAAAGCTGCCCTCTCCGATGTATGGAGGAGTGTCCTCTGGGTGCCACTGGTTGGCGATCTCCTCTGGATCCCACTAATAAACAGACTGTCGATAAGGATCAAGGGGTGGCTCCGGCTTAAGCTCTGGAGCTGGTGTCCGGCTCCAGTATGCACGAACGGCCTCCGGCAAAACGAGGTACATGCCTGAAAATATGTTAAACAAAGAGGGCGCAGGAAAGGTAATAATCTCATAGTAGTTTTTATCAAAAATCAATCTATTCTTAAGCACCTTCTTCTTATCCTTAACAATAAAATAATGTGCTACCATACTCTTATAATCTAGAAAAAAAGGGGCAACAACTTTTCCTCTTTCTCATAATGCCTAATAGGTTCCTAAAGTGTGCAGCAAGGCATGAAGCCAAGATGCCTCCAAAGATGGGGCCCTTTGTACGGTTTAGATTTAACCGTTTAGCAACAATAGCGCCGAGACTGAAAGTTGTATCACGCAACAAAGCATGGCGCAAAATAACAATATCAGGGGCACTGAGATTTCCACTGTTCCCGCGACCAATTAAGCATCTACTAGCAAATATTGCAAAGTAACGTAAAACAGGAAAAATGTATGCTAGTAATTCTTGCATTGGAAACTTTCCCCGTTTCCCCTACATCAATCGTATCAATAAACCCCTCCACATCATTACGATGTGCTTCCTTTATGCTGCCCGCAAAGGGTATCTTACAGATCCGACAAAACTCATATAGTGAAATCTCCTTAACCTCATCATATAAGTGAAACTCCACTAAAGGTGGTGATTTCTTAGCATGAAAGTAAAAAATTTGCATGAAAATATTGGTGAGAAGGAGATACTGTTCCCGCTGGTCGCGGAGGAAGTCGATGAGGCCTGCATTCTCAGCCAAATAATGAAAGTCATCATAAATCCCGGCTGCTCTCAAGAACTCATCACAAGGCCATTCGCACGGCCGAACCTCCGCATTGTGAGGGAGATTATATTTGGGCTTCTTATTCTCTTCACTTTTCTTATCATTCGAGCTTCGGCTCGAAGAGCCCCTCAATTCTCTCTTCATCATTTTCTCTGAAAAATTTCTGAAATTTTTAGTGACTCAAAATAAAAGTGAACCAAACTCAACAAGATTAATAGCAACTACTTCCACAAGTGTCTAGAGACTATATCATGCATTAAAACTACTTTTGACCACATAAATTTGACATGCAAGCTCATGAACAGGGTCACCTAAGCAGATTTTTTTTTGCAATAAATAAAGCCCTAGAACAAAAGCTAATTGGACCATTGGAGGAGTCACATATCGAAGAACAATCCCCCAAAGAAGTTTTGTGAATGGAGCTT
The DNA here is from genome assembly GCF_002162155.2 of Triticum dicoccoides. NCBI lineage: Eukaryota > Viridiplantae > Streptophyta > Magnoliopsida > Poales > Poaceae > Triticum > Triticum dicoccoides. The sequence continues at coordinate 524,242,023 of NC_041382.1, forward strand.
TGAGCAAGGAGATCGAAAATGGTAGCAAGATGAGCTAGAACTCGGGTTTGAGATGGTGGAGGATTTTTTCTAGAGGAAGACGAAGTGTGTGGGTGCAAGTATAAGTGGAGGGGGCCCACGTGGGGTCCATGAGGCAAGGGCCGCGCCCTGGACCCTCGTGGCCAGGTGGTGGGTCCCCCAGGTGTGTTCTCAGTGCCAAATATTCTTAAATATTCTAGAAAAAATCATATAAAATTTTCAGGACAGTTGGAGAACTTTTATTTTCGGGGTATTTTTTATTGCAAGGATAATTCAGAAAATAGATAGAAAATAATAGTTTTGCTTTATTTAATCTAAATAACAGAAAGTAAAAGGAGGGTATAGAGAGTTGTGCTTTCTAACTTCATCCATCTCATGCTCATCAAAAGGAATCCACTAACAAGGTTGATCAAGTCTTGTTAATAAACTCTTTCCGAATAACATGAAACCAGAGAATTTTCGAATAACACTAAGTTACCTCAACGGGGATATGCATGTCCCCAACAATAAGAATATCATATTTTTTTCTTGACATTATGAAGAGGAAATTCAAAACCTCCAATAATAATCATTGAAGTTTTTCTAATAGAATTAATACTGTGGACTTAAGGTTGTTTCCTCGGAAAGTGTACAATATGCTCATTACCATTAACATGAAAAGTGACATTGCCTTTGTTGCAATCAATAACAACCCCTGCAGTATAACAGGTACATCCTCACAAATACCGACATGTATAGCAGTTTATTTATCAGCCATTTGCAAAGATATTTCAGTAGGTGTCAACTTATTCAAATCAAGTCTACGATATAAAGAGAGAGGCATAACACTAACACCGGCTCCAAGATCACATGAAGCAGTTTTAACATAGTTTCTCTTAATGGAGCATGGTATAGTTGGTACTCCGGGATCCCCTAGTTTCTTTCGTAGTCCACCTTTAAAAGTATAATTAGCAAGCATGGTGGAAATTTCAGCTTTCGGTATCTTCGTTTTATTTGTAACAATATCTTTCATGTACTTAGCATAAGGATTCATTTTAAGCATACCAGTCAAACGCATACGCAAAAGATAGGTCTAATCATTTCAGCAAAGCGCTCAAAATCCTGATCATCCCTTTTCTTGGATGGTTTAGGAGGAAAAGGCATGGGTTTCCGAACCCATGGTTCTCTTTCTTTACCGTGCTTCCTAGCAACAAAGTCTCTCTTATCATAGTGTTGATTCTTTGATTGTGGGTTATCAAGATCAATAGCAGGTTCAATCTCTACATCATTGTCATTGCTAGGTTGAGCATCAATATGAACATCATCATTAATATTATCACTAGGTTCATGTTCATTACCAGATTGTGTTTCAGCATCGGAAATAGAAATATCATTGGGATTCTCGGGTGTGTCAACAACAGGTTCACTAGAAGCATGCAAAGTCCTATCATTTTGCCTTTTTCTTCTTCTTCTTAGAAGAACTAGGTGCATCAACATTAGTTCTATGAGAATCTTGCTCAATTCTCTTAGGGTGGCCCTCGGGATACAAAGGTTGCTGAGTCATTTTACCCCCTCTAGTCACAACTCTAACAGCATTATCATTTTTCTTATTATCTAATTCATCGAGCAAATCATTCTGAGCTTTAAGTACTTGTTCTACTTGAGTGGTAACCATAGAAGCATGTTTACTAATAAGTTTAAGTTCACCTTTAACTCTAGACATATAATCACTCACGTGTTCAATCATATAAGCATTACGTTTCAATTGTCTACCAACATAAGCATTGCAGTTTTCTTGTTTAACAGTAAAATTTCAAACTCATCCAAGCATTGGCTAGAAGACTTATTACGAGGAATATCACCTTTATCATATCTATAGAGATAATTTACCTTTACTACCTGTGTCAGGTTATCAAAACCATGTATTTCTTCAATAGGTAGTAAATTCTTAACATCTTCAGCTTTAATACCCTTTTCTTTCGTAGATTTCTTTGCCTCTTGCATATCTTCAGGACTGAGAAATAGAAAACCCCTTTTGTTCGGAGTTGGCTTAGGAGTTGGTTCAGGAAGTGTCCAATCATTTTCATTACTCAACATATTATTCAATAGCAATTCAGCTTGATCAATAGTTCTTTCCCTGAAAACACAGCCAGCACAACTAGCCAGGTGGTCTCTCGAAGCATCAGTTAGTCCATTATAAGAGATATCAAGTATTTCATTTTTCTTGAGAGGATGATCAGGCAAAGCATTAAGTAATCGGAGAAGCCTCCCCCAAGCTTGTGAGAGACTCTCTTCTTCAATTTGCACAAAATTTTACATTTCCCTTAAGGCAGCTTGTTTCTTATGGGCGGGGAAATATTTAGCAGAGAAGTAATAAATCATATCCTGGGGACTACGCACACAACCAGGATCAAGAGAATTAAATCATGTTTTAGCATCACCCTTTAATGAGAACGAAAACAACTTAAGGATAAAGTAATAGCAAGTTTTCTCATCATTAGTGAATAGGGTGGCTATATCATTTAATTTAGTAAGATGTGCCACAACAGTTTCAGATTCATAGCCATAAAAAGGATCATATTCAACCAAAGTAATTAACTCAGGGTCGACAGAGAAATCATAATCCTTATCGGAAATACAGATAGGTGAAGTAGCAAAAGCTGGGTCATGTTTCATTCTAGCATTCAAAGACTTTTCTTTCAGCTTAGCTAACAGTTTCTTAAGATCATATCTATCATTGCAAGCTAAAAAGTCTCTAGCAGTTTCTTCATCCATAACATAACCCTTAGGCACAACAGGCAATTCATATCTAGGGGGAGAATCTTCATCATCACTTTCATCAATATTATCAGTTTCAATAATTTCATTCTCTCTAACCTTAGCAAGTTGTTCATCCAAAAATTCACCTAATGGCACAGTATTATCAAGCATAGAAGTAGTTTCATCATAAGCATCATGCAAAGCAGAAGTGACATCATCAATAACATGCGACATATCAGAATAAATAGCAGGAGTAGGTGTCACAAGTTTACTCAAAACAAAGGTGAATCAAGTGTAGAGCTAGATGGCAGTTCCTTACCTCCCCTCGTAGTTGAGGGAAATATCTTGGTCCTTTCATCTTTCAAGTTATTCATAGTGATCAACAGATATAAATCCCAAGTGACTCAAAGAATAGAGCTATGCTTCCCCGGCAACGGCGCCAGAAAATAGTCTTGATAACCCACAAGTATAGGGGATCGCAACAATTTTCGAGGGTAGAGTATTCAACCCAAATTTCTTGATTCGACACAAGGGGAGCCAAAGAATATTCTCAAGTATTAACAGTTGAGTTGTCAACTCAACCGCACCTGAAAGACTTAATATCTGCAGCAAAGTATTTAGTAGCAAAGTAATATGGAAGTAAGAGTAACGGTGGAAAAAATAACAGTATTGTTTTTGTAGTGATTGTAACAGTGGCAACGAAAAAGTAACTAAGCAAAGATCAATATGTGAAAATCTCATAGGCATTGGATCAGTGATGGATAATTATGTTGGATGCGATTCCTCATGGAACAGTTATAACATAGGGTGACACAGAACTAGCTCCAGTTCATTAATGTAATGTAGGCATGTATTCCGAATATAGTCATACATGCTTACGGAAAAGAACTTGCATGACATCTTTTGTCCTACCCTCCCGTGGCAGCGGGGACCGATTGGAAACTAAGGGATATTAAAGCCTCCTTTTAATAGAGTACTGGAACAAAGCATTAGCACTTCGTGAATACATGAACTCCTCAAACTATAGTCATCACCGGTAATTGTCCCGATTATTGTCACTTCAGGGTTAATGGATCATAACACATAGTAGGTGACTATTGACATGCAAAATAGGATCAAGAACTCACATATATTCATGGAAACATAATAGGTTCAGATCTGAAATCATGGCACTTGGCCCCTAGTGACAAGCACTAAGCATAGCAAAATCATAGCAACATCAATCTCATAACATAATGGATACTAGGGATCAAACCCTAACAAAACTAACTCAATTACATGATAAATCTCATCCAACCCATCACCGTCCAGCAAGCCTGCGATGGACTTACACGGCGGTGAGCATCATGAAATTGGTGATGAAGGAAGGTTGATGATGACGATGGCGATGGATTCCCCTCTCCGGAGCCCCGAGCGAACTCCAAATCAGCCCTCCCGAGAGAGATTAGGGCTTGGCGGCAGCTCCGTATCATAAAACGTGATGAATCCTTCTCCCTGATTTTTTCTCCCCGAACGTGAATATATAAATCTGGAGTTGAGGTCGGTGGAGCCTCAGGGGGCCCACGAGACAGGGGGCGCACCCCAAGGGGGTGGGTGCGCCCCCCACCCTCGTGGACAGGGTGTGGCCCCCCTGGTGTTGATTCTTTCACTAGTATTTTTATATATTCCAAAAATATTCTTCATGAAGTTACAGGTCATTCCGAGAACTTTTATTTCTGCACAAAAATAACACCAGGGCAATTCTGCTGAAAACAGCGTCAGTCCGGGTTAGTTCCATTAAAATCATGCAAGTTAGAGTCCAAAACAAGGTCAAAAGTGTTTGGAAAAGTAGATACGATGGAGACGTATCAATCGCCTATGAGGAAAGAGATGCAGTGTGCTCCCTCGAGCGCGCTTACGAAGCTGCAGTGGCCGAAAACCCCAACAATGAAGGCACCCTGCACCCTCCTGAGGCCAACGCCAAGAAGAAGAAGCAGCTACTCCACCAAGGGCCTCGGGAAAGTGGCGTTTCTAGTGGCACCACCTGAGGATCTGCGCCCGCAGCTAGGGCGCCTCCTTCCCTCGCATAGGAAGGCGCGCCCGGCGCCCTCCTCGGGCTGGGCTCGAGGGCTCTCTTCTGGAGGGCCTCAGACCAAGCCAACGTCATGAGGGAGGCACTCGGGCACCACGTGGAGGCGTGCTTCGCCGCACGTTTCCCTCAAAAGGGCACAAGGCGCGGAGCGCCTAGTGCTTAGGAGTTCATCACTAAGGCGACTGAGGAGCTTCAAGAAGTAAGAGCCATGCGCGGCGACTGCCGCCCCCCACTTGGTGCAGCTCCCCATCCTGGCGAGGACAGCGGGCTGCGCGTCTGCGTCGCCATTCCAGGGCTCAACAGGGCCGCATCTCAGGGGCGCTTCTGGCCATCGAGTGTTGGACGGTTGATGTCTACTACACAACCTTCTTCTTGTAGACGTTGTTGGGCCTCCAAGTGCAGAGGTTTGTAGGGCAGTAGCAAATTTCCCTCAGGTGGATGACCTAAGGTTTATCAATATGTGGGAGGTGTAGGATGAAGATGGTCTCTCCTAAACAACCCTACAACCAAATAGCAAAGAGTCTCTTGTGTCCCCAACACACCTAATACAATGGTAAATTGTATAGGTCCACTAGTTCGGCGAAGAGATGGTGATACAAGTGCAATATGGATGGTAGATATAGGTTGTTGTAATCTGAAAATATAAAAACAGCAAGGTAACTAATGATAAAAGTGAGCGAAAACGGTATTGCAATGCGTTGAAACATGGCCTAGGGTTCATACTTTCACTAGTGCAAGTTCTCTCAACAATAATAACATAATTGGATCATATAACAATCCCTCAACATGCAACAAAGAGTCACTCCAAAGTCATTAATAGCGGAGAACAAACGAAGATATTATTGTAGGGTACTAACCACCTCAAAGTTATTCTTTCTGATTGATCTATTCAACAGTCAGTAGTAAAATAACATGAAGCTATTCTTTTCGTTCTATCTATCCTAGAATCCATACTAGAATAACACCTTAAGATACAAATCAACGAAAACCCTAATGTCACCTAGATACTCCAATGTCACCTCAAGTATCAGTGGGTATGATTATATGATATGCATCACACAATATCAGATTCGTCTATTCAACCAACACAAAGAACTTCAAAGAGAGCCCCAAAGTTTCTACCGGAGAGTCAAGACAAAAACGTGTGCCAACCCCTATGGATAAGTTCACGAGGTCACGGAACTCACAAGTTGTTCACCAAAACATACATCAAGTGGATCACGTGAATATCCCATTGTCACCACAGATAAGCACATGCAAGACATACATCAAGTGTTCTCATATTCTTAAAGACTCGATCCGATAAGATAACTTCAAAGGGAAAACTCAATCCATTACAAGAGAGTAGAGGGGGAGAAACATCATAAGATCCAACTATAATAGCAAAGCTCACGATACATCAAGATCATGCGAATCAACAACACGAGAGAGAGAGAGATCAAACACATAGCTACAGGTGCATACCCTCAGCCCCGAGGGTGAACTACTCCCTCCTCGTCATGGAGAGCGCTGGGATGATGAAGATGGCCACTAGAGAGGGATTCCCCCCCTCCGGCAGGGTGCCGGAACGGGTCTAGATTGGTTTCGGTGGCTACGGAGGCTTGCGGCGGCGGAACTCCCGATCTAGGTTATTTTCTGGAGGTTTCAGTATTTATAGGAATTTTTGGCGTCAGGAACAAGTCAGGGGACCCAAGTCATCCACGAGATAGGGCG
>NC_041382.1:524248834-524319111 GCF_002162155.2 Triticum dicoccoides
GGGGGGTAGGGCACGCCCCCACCCTCGTGGACGTCCCGAGACTCTTCTGGCCCAACTCCTTTACTCCAGGGGCTTCTTTTGGTCCATAAAAAATCATCAAAAATTGGTACGTCAATTGGACTCCGTTTGGTATTCCTTTTCTGTAGAACTCAAAAACAAGGGGAAAACATAAATTGGCACTGGGCTCTAGGTTATTAGGTTAGTCCCAAAAATCATATAACATAGCATATAAAACATCCAAGATGGATAATATAATAGCATGGAACAATAAAAAATTATAGATACGTTGGAGACGTATCAAGTATCCCCAAGCTTAATTCTTGCTCGTCCTTGAGTAGGTAAATGATAAAAACATATTTTTTGATATGGAATGCTACCTAACATATTTTTCAATGTAAATTCCTTTGTTGTGGCATGAATGTTCAGATCCAAAAGATTTAAGACAAAAGTTTAATATTGACATAAAAACAATAATACTTCCAACATACTAACAAAGCAATTATGTCCTCCCAAAATAACATAGCCAAATAAAGCTCATCCCTACAAAATCATATAGTTTGGGCATGCTTCATTTTCGTCACACAAAATGCTCCCATCAAGCACAACCCCGATGACAAACCAAGCAATTGTTTCATACTTGGCCTTTTCAAACTCTTTCAACTTTCACGCAATATATGAGCGCGAGCCATGGGCATAGCACTATGGGTGGAATAGAATATGATGATGGGGGTTGTGTGAGAAGACAAAAAGGAGAAAGTCTCACATTGACGCGACTAATCAATGGGCTATGGAGATGCCCATCAATTGATGCTAATGCAAGGAGTAGGGATTGCCATGCAACAGATGCACTAGAGCTATAAATATATGAAAGCTCAACCAAAATAACTAAGTGGGTGTGCATCCAACTTGCTTGCTCACGAAGACCTTGGGCATTTTGAGGAAGCCCATCATTGGAATATACAAGCCAAGTTCTATAATGAAAAATTCCCACTAGTATATGAAAGTGAAAAAATAAGAGACTCTCTATCATGAAGATCATGGTGCTACTTTGAAGCACAAGTGTGGAGAAAGGATAGTAACATTTCCCCTTCTCTCTTTTTCTCTCATTTTTTTATTTGGGACTTTTTCTCTTTTTTTATGGCCTCTTTTTTTGGGTTTCTTTGGCCTCTTTTATATTATTATTATTTCATTCAGAATCTCATCCCGACTAGTGGGGGAATCATAGTCTCCATCATCCTTTTGTCACATGGGACAATGCTCTAATAATGAAGATCATCACACTTTTATTTACTTACAACTCAAGAATTACAACTCGATACTTAGAACAAAATATGACTCTATGTGAATGCCTCCGGCGGTGTACCAGGATGTGCAATGAATCAAGAGTGACATGTATGAAAGAATTATGAAGGTGGCTTTGCCACAAATACGATGTCAACTTCATGATCATGCAAAGCAATATGACAATGACGGAGCGTGTCATAATAAACGGAACGGTGGAAAGTTGCATGGCAATATATCTCGGAATGACTATGGAAATGCCATAATAGGTAGGTATGGTGGCTGTTTTGAGGAAGATATAAGGAGGCTTATGTGTGATAGAACGTATCATATCACGGGGTTTGGATGCACTGGCAAAGTTTGCACCGACTCTCAAGGTGAGAAAGGGCAATGCATGGTACCAAAGAGGCTAGCAATGATGGAAGCGTGAAGGGTGCATATAATCCATGGACTCAACATTAGTCATAAGGAACTCACATCCTTATTGCAAAAATCAACAAGTCATCAAAACCAAGCACTATGCGCATGCTCCTAGGGGGATAGATTGGTAGGAAAAGACCATCGCTCGTCCCACCACTCGTAAGGAAGGCAATCAAAGAACACCTCATGCTTCAAATTTGTCACACAACGGTTACCATACGTGCATGCTACATGACTTGCAAACCTCAACACAAGTATTTCTCAATTTCACAATTACTCAACTAGCACGACTCTAATATCACCATCTTTATATCTCAAAACAATTATCAAGTATCAAACTTCTCATAGTATTCAATGCACTCTATATGAAAGTTTTTATTATACCCAACTTGGATGCCCATCATATTAGGACTAGTTTCATAACCAAAGAAAATTACCATGCAGTTTAAGACTCTCAAAATAATATAAGTGAAGCATGCGAGTTCAACAATTTCTTCAGAATAAAACTACCGCCATGCTCTAAAAAGATATAAGTGAAGTACTAGAGCAAACGACAAACTACTCCAAAAGATATAAGTGAAGATCAATGAGTAGTCGAATAATTATGCAACTATGTGAAGACTCTCTAACAGTTAAGAATTTTAGATCTTGGTATTTTATTCAAACAGCAAGCAAAACAAAATAAAATAAAATGATGCTCCAAGCAAAACACATATCATGTGGTGAATAAAAATATAGCCTCAAGTAAAGTTACCGATGAACGAAGACCAAAGAGGGGATGCCATCCGGGGCATCCCCAAGCTTAGGCTCTTGGTTGTCCTTGAATATTACCTTGGGGTTCCTTGGGCATCCCCAAGCTTAGGCTCTTGCCACTCCTTATTCCATAGTCCATCGAATCTTTACCCAAAACTTGAAAACTTCACAACACAACATTTAACAGAAAACTCGTAAGGTCCGTCAGTATAAGAAAATAAATCACCACTTAGGTACTGATGTGAACTCATTCTAAATTCATATTGGTGTAATATCTACTGTATTCCAACTTCTCTATGGTTCATACCCTCTGATACTACTCATAGATTCATCAAAATAAGCAAACAACACAATGAAAACAGAATCTATCAAAAACAAAATAGTGTGTAGTAATCTAGAGAATTCGAATACTTCTGTAACTCCAAAAATTCTGAAAAATTAGGATGACCAGGACAATTTGTATATTGATCTAGTGAAGTTGGAATTCGTATTTTATCGCTCTCTGGTAAAAATTGAATTTTTCCCCCTGAGTGCATACTTTCTGTTTTTATCGCCAAGATCAAACAATAATCACCCAAGAAGATCCTAAAGGCTTTACTTGGCACAAACACTATCTAAAAACATAAAAAACACAATCATAACAGAGTATAGATGATTTATTTATTACTAAACAGGAACAAAAAACACGGAACAAAAATAAAATTGGGTTGCCTCCCAACAAGCGCTATCGTTTAACGCCCCTAGCTAGGCATCATGATTTCAATGATGCTCACATAAAAGATAAGAATTGAAACATAAAGCGAGCATCATCAAGAATATGACTAGCACATTTAAGTCTAACCCACTTCCTATGCATAGAGATTTTGTGAGCAAACAACTTATGGGAACAATAATCAACTAGCATAGGAAGGCAAAACAAGCATAACTTTAAAACTTTAAGCACATAGAGAGGACACTTGATATTATTGCAATTCCTACAAGCATATATTCCTCCCTCATAATAACTTTCAGTAGCATTATGAATGAATTCAACAATATAACTATCACATAAAGCATTGTTTTCATGAGCCACAAGCATGGAATTTTTATTACTCTCCACATAAGCAAATTTCTTCTCGTGAATAGAAGTGGGAGCAAACTCAACAAAATAACTATCATGTGAGGCATAATCCAATTGAAAATTAAAATCAATATGACAAGTTTCATGGTTATCATTATTCTTCATAGTATACATGTCATCACAATAATCATCATAGATAGCAACTTTGTTCACATAATCAATTGGAGTCTCTTCCGAAATAGTTGATTCATCACTAAATAAAGTCATGACCTCTCCAAATCCACTTTCATCAATATAATCATCATAAATATGAGACATGCTTTCATCATAATAAATTTTCTCATCAAAACATGGGGGACAAAAAAATATCATCTTCATCAAATATAGCTTCGCCAAGCTTGTGGCTTTGCATATCATTAGCATCATGGATATTCAAATAATTCATACTAACAACATTCCTATCATGCTCATCATCCAAATATTTAGTACCAAACATTTTAATACATTCTTCTTCTAACACTTTGGCACAATTATCGGAATCCTTATTTTCACGAAAGGCATTAAAAAGATGAAGCAAATAAGGCAACCTTAATTCCATTTTTTGTAGTTTTCTTTTATAGACTAAACTAGTGATAAAACAAGAAACTAAAACATTCGATTGCAAGATCTAAAGATATACCTTCAAGCGCTAACCTCCCTGGCAACGACACCAGAAAAGAGCTTGATGTCTACTACACAACCTTCTTCTTGTAGATGTTGATGGGCCTCCAAGTGCAAAGGTTTGTAGGACAGTAGCAAATTTCCCTCAAATGGATGACCTAAGGTTTATCAATCTATGGGAGGCGTAGGATGAAGATGTTCTCTCTCAAACAACCCTGCAACCAAATAGCAAAGAGTCTCTTATGTCCCCAACACACCTAATACAATGGTAAATTGTATAGGTGCACTAGTTCGGCGAAGAGATGGTGATACAAGTGCAATATGGATGGTAGATATAGGTGTTTGTAATATGAAAATATAAATACAGCAAGGTAACTAATGATAAAAGTGAGCAAAAATGGTATTGCAATGCGTTGAAACAAGGCGTAGGGTTCATACTTTCACTAGTGCAAGTTCTCTCAACAATAATAACATAATTGGATCATATAACAATCCCTCAGCATGCAACAAAGAGTCACTCCAAAGTCACTAATAGCGGAGAACAAACGAAGAGATTATTGTTGGGTACGAAACCACCACAAAGTTATTCTTTCTGATCGATCTATTCAAGAGTGCATAGTAAAATAACACGAAGCTGTTCTTTCCGTTCGATCTATCCTAGAGTTCATAATAGAATAACACCTTAAGACACAAATCAAACAAAACCCTAATGTCACCTAGATACTCCAATGTCACCACAAGTATCCGTTGGTATGATTACACGATATGCATCACACAATCTCAGATTCATCTATTCAACCAGAGAGTCAAGAAGAAAACGTGTGCCAACCCCTATGCATAAGTTCACGAGGTCTCGAAACTCGCAAGTTGATCACCAAAACATACATCAATTGGATCATGTGAATATCCCATTGTCACCACAGATAAGCACATGCCAGACATACATCAAGTGTTCTCAAATCCTTAAAGACTCAATATGATAAGATAACTTCAAAGGGAAAACTCAATCCATTACAAGAGAGTAGAGGGGGAGAAACATCATAAGATCCAACTATAATAGCAAAGCTCGCGATACATCAACATCGTGCGAATCAAGAACATGAGAGAGAGAGAGAGAGAGATCAAACACATAGCTACTGGTACATACCCTCAGCCCCGAGGATGAACTACTCCCTCCTCATTATGGAGAGCACCGGGATGATTAAGAAGGCCACCGGAGAGGGATTCCCCCCTCTGGCAGGGTGCCGGAACGGGTCTAGATTGGTTTTCGGTGGCTATGGAGGCTTGCGGCGGCGGAACTCCCAATCTAGGTTATTTTCTGGAGGTTTATGTATTTATAGGAATTTTGGCATTGGGAACAAGTAAAGGGGGTCCCTGAGTCATCCACGAGATAGGGCGGCGCGCCCGAGAGGGGGGGGGGGGTAGGGGGCGCCCCCCACCCTCGTGGACGGCCCGGGACTCTTCTGGCCCAACTCTTTTACTCTGAGGGCTTCTTTGGTCCATAAAAAATCATCAAAAATTGGCACGTCAATTGGACTCCATTTGGTATTCCTTTTCTATAAAACTCAAAAACAAGGGGAAAATAGAAACTGGCACTGGGCTCTAGGTTAATAGGTTAGTCCCAAAAATCATATAACATAGCATATAAATGCATATAAAACATCCAAGATGGATAATATAATAGCATGGAACAATCAAAAATTATAGATACGTTGGAGACGTATCAACGGTGTGAGGGTCCCCCTCACAGCTATGTTCACATGCCTTTCGGCCTGCCGAGCACGGCTGTCACCTTCCAGCACCACCTGCGGAGCATTCTAGTGTCTCAGGAGGCCAGACACCATGTAGTCCTGGTGGAGATGGCAACGGTTCTTCAAGAACCACCCAAGCCCCAGAGCCTCCCGTGGCTCAGGGCCCTGACGGCTCATGAGGAGCGACCTCCCCAGCACACATCTCCAGCTGCTTCAACACCTCTTCAGCAAAAGTACCAGGCGACTCTTTCCGGTTCATTCACAGGTCGCATGGGCCTGTCCCTATGACGTGTATCCTTTTGCATCTTTAGCTTACTCTGTTGGGAGCGCCTCACGGGCTGGATCATCCCCAGGCCGCTCGGGTCCGTCCTAGTGGCATGTATCATTCTTGCATCTTTCTGAACTAGCTTGCCCTCTTGCATGGATTACCTTATGATTATCACCTGTTTGTCCAGTACTTCGATACCATGAACGTTGCGCACCCTTGCAAGCCTGCCCACGACCGCCTCATGATTAAGGACAGGCACGACGTCTGTGCTCGGGTCCGTCCCTGCAGCGTCGCTGAGGGAGTCCTGGATTAGGGGGTCCTCGGGCGTCCGGGCTATGTAACATGGGCTGGACTAATGTGTTGTGAAGATACAAGATAGAAGACTTTCTCCCGTGTTTGGGTGGGACTCTTCTTTGCGCGGATGGCAAGCTTGGCGTCTGGATATGAAGATTCATTTCTCTGTAAACCGACTTTGTATAACCCTAGCCCCCTCCGGTATCTATATAAATCGGAGGGTTTAGTCCATTGAGGCAATCATAATCATACATGCTAGACATCTAGGGTTTAGCCATTACGATCTCGTGGTAGATCAACTCTTGTAACCCCTATACTCATCAAAGTCAATCAAGCAAGATGTAGGGTATTACCTGCATCAAGAGGGCCCGAACCTGGGTAAACACTGTGTCCCTGTCTCCTGTTACATTTGATCCTTAGACGCATAGTTCGGGACCCCCTACCCGAGATCTACAGGTTTTGACACCGACATTGGTGCTTTCATTGAGAGGTCCATTATGCCGTCATCGAAAGGCTCGATGGCTTCATCGATCATCTACAACAATGCTGCCGAGAAGGATATTTTTTCCCCGGCCAGATCTTCATATTCGGCGGCTTCGCATTGCGGGCAAACTCGGTTCGTCACCTGGAGCAGATCGACAGCTACGCCCCTGGTCACCGGATCAGTTTCAGAAATCTGAACTATGGCGCCGACATCCGAGGAGACTTGATCTTCCAAGGGTTCGCGGCTCCAACCACCGCTTCGTCCTTAGGTCCGGAGCGCATCACCAGGTCCAAAGACGGGAGTCTAGAGCCCGTCGGACTATTTGCGGCTATAGATCTCAATGCTAGAGAACCGGAGAGGATAGCGCCACCGGCAGCCACCACAAAGCCAGACTCTTCTCCGAACCCTCACAGTCTGTGTCCTGCGAGCTCGGCCGGGGAACTTCGGTCCCCTTCCAAACCTCGCTCTTAAACGAGGCTCTGGACCTAATGTGATCCCTCGCCGTCAGAGAGGAACCGCTTCCGAATTGCGCCCATCCTGGACTGGGGGCTGAAAATAGGGAATTTTACTTCCCTCCCACCACTCACTTTATAGCCACTGTCGAGGATCTAACTGATATGGTCGACTACAACTCCGAAGATATCGACGGTATGGATTACGATGCCGGAGAGGAGCAAGCCAAAAAACGCCATTCACCGCACGCTGGATGACCACCTCCTCATACGACGTGTACATGGTGGGCACACCTAAAGAAGGCGACGACGATGATGAGAAGGATCCTGTTGAGGACGAACCTCCTGAGATACCACCAAAGTGTCGACGTCAGTGGCGCTGCTCTAAATCGCATCGTGGAAAGGACAGCAATACCGACACCGGAGACGATGATACTCCGGAGAACGCCGAAGACCAATAAGACCCCATCGAACCAACATTCGAACAGGATGATCGGGAGGACGGGCAGGTCGACCCTGACGAGCAAGCAGGGAACGAAGACTCAGAGGATAGCAACTATCTACCACTCCCCGAGGATGACGTGAGCCTTGGCAACAAAGATTTTATCGTGCCAGAAGAACCCCTCGAACAAGAGCGCTTTCAGCGCCGACTAATAGGCATGGCAAGAAGCCTAAAAAAGAAGCAGCAGAAGCTCCAAGCTGATCAAGCACTGCTCAACGACAGATGGACTAATGTCCTGGTAGCCGAACAATACGGCCTCGAGCGCTCAACAAAGCGAACCGTAAAATGCTACCCCAATTCGACGATGAGGCGCTGGAGCCCATACCACCCGCGCGTAATGTGGCAAGAGGACCTGACCGACCACCACGTGGCTAGGACAGAATGGCAACTCAAGCCGAACACCAGCCCGCGCCACCTCTCCATAAAAGTAGAGAGACAACAGCTCGGGGATACACATATGACCTACGAAAGGACTGGGAAAATAGAGCAGGTCAGACTAGATCAATCTATGGATCGTGGGGGCGTGCCCCGGCGCGAGAGGACGGTTATCAATCCTGGCGCAACAAGCACAACCACGCCCAGTCCGAAAACCTCATACAGGCTTTATCTGAATGGCATTGTGACATGGCCCGATATAGAGGCGTTGCACACCCCCTATTCTTCACCGATGAGGTAATGGAGAACCAGTTCCCAGAAGGGTTTAAACCCGTGAAGATTGAATCATACGACGGCACAACAGACCCCGCAGTATGGATTGAAGATTTTCTTCTCCACATTCACCTGGCTCACAGGGACGATCTACACGCCATCAAATACCTTCCCCTAAAACTTAAGAGTCCAGCTCGGCACTGGTTAAATAGCCTCCCAGAAAACTCTATCAGAAGATGGGAAGACCTGGAGGACGCCTTTAGAGACAACTTCCAAGGCACCTACATCCAGGCTCTGGATGCCGATGACCTAAGTCATATTGTCCAGCAACTCGGAGAGTCCCCCCGAAAATTCTGGACTACGTTCCTCACTAAAAAGAACCAGATTGTTGATTGCCCAGACGCCGAAGCCCTAGCAGCCTTTAAACATAGCATTCGTGACGAATGGCTCGCCCGACACCTCGGTCAAGAGAAGCCGAAATCCATGGCAGCCCTCACGGCACTCATGACCCGCTTTTGCGCGGGCGAAGACAGCTGGCTAGCCCGTATCAGTAATAATACAAGTGAGCCTGGCACTTCCGAAGCTAAGAATAACAACAGCAGGCCCCGACACAACAAACACAATCGTCGCAACAATACTGACAATACCAACGACACGGCGGTCAACGCCGGATTCAGCGGCTCCAAGTCCGGTCAGTGGAAGAAGCCATTCAAAAGAAATAGAGAAGGCTCATCCAGCTTGGACCGAATACTCGACCGACCCTGCCAGATTCATGGCACCTCCGATAGGCCTGCCAATCTTACCAACCAAAGTTGTTGGGTCTTTAAACAGGCCGGTAAGTTAAACACCGAACAAAAGGAGAAAGGGTCGCCCAATGAGGACGACAACAAGGAGCCTCATCAACCGAACACAGGGGATAGAAGAAATTCCCCCCCGAAGTCAAAACAGTGAATATGATATACGTCACTCTTATCCCCAAGATGGAGCGCAAGCATGCTCTAAGGGACGTCTACGCGATAGAGCCAGTCGCCCCTAAATTCAACCCATGGTCAGCCTGTCCGATCACCTTTGATCTTGGAGACCAGCTGACCAGTATCCATCATAGAGGCGCGGCCACACTAGTCCTCGACCCAATAATCGATGGATTCCACCTCACGTGAGTCCTCATGGACGGCGGCAGCAGCCTTAACCTGCTCTATCAGGACACAGTCCGCAAGATGGGTATTGATCTGTCAAGGATCAAGCCAACCAAAACTACCTTTAAAGGAGTAATACCTGGTGTAGAGGCCCGCTGCACGGGCTCAATCACATTGGAAGTCATCTTCGGTTCGCTGGACAACTTCCGAAGCGAAGACTTGATCTTCGACATCGTCCCGTTCCACTGTGGCTACCATGCATTGCTCGGACGAACCGTGTTCACTCGCTTCAACGCGGTCCCACACTATGCTTATCTCAAGCTCAAGATGCCCGGACCACGCGGTGTTATAGCGGTCAATGGAAACATGGAACACTCCCTCTGTACTGAGGAGCACACCGCGGCCCTGGCATCGAAAGTACAGGGCGGCCTTATCAAGCCGAGTAGTACATCGGAGGTCAAGTCCCGGACACTGTCAAATGAGTCCGAACTACCCCACACTACGATAGTCCAGCTCGTCAAGAGCTCGATTAACAATTCGGCCTCTGTCTCAGCCCCAACCAAATTGTGGTCCACGTACCACACGTACATAACTACTCACTAAAGATACCATGGGCAAAGACGGAGGCACAACAATGGTAAAGTCTACAATACGGCTAGACCATATCCGGACACGCATATTTTCCCCTTTTTTCCTTTTTTCCTTTTGAGGTTCCTTGAAACCCACGGCACCTTTTCAACTGCGCCTAAGCCTCTTTTCGATGCCTATCATGACAACACCGATTGATGATCCTCTCGAAGGACAAAACCCCAAGTAGACAAGCAGCGTAGAGGCACGACAAAGTATCTAAAAGGGTCTTTAAAGACCACCTCGTCCGTTTGCAAGACCCGCTCGCAGCTTTCCCCTATGCTCGGCATGTAAAATAGCCTTGTTGCTTACTGCACTTTTTGTACCAATACGTTTGGACGTATCAATCAGACTACAAGGGAAACAGTTTCTAGCGCAACCTATATGGCATTGGCTTATCTCTTAATCTGTTTTCCCTGTTTTTTCCCGATTGTCAAGTACACCTCGGACGACTCAAATCGCCAGGAGATCTATTGAGCCACGTACATTTTTTTCAATACTAAACAAAGTCTGAACACTTTCACAGTGCAATTCGGCGTCCCGAATATAGCATTATATGCATCGGCTCCGAATCATGTCTTTGGTCAATAGTTGGGTTGCCCGGCTCCTGTGGTTGCTACCTTATGTTCCGTCTGTTCGGCTAAGGTAGTAAAGGGAGAACTACTGCGATTTTCTGGTTCATCCAGACAAACACCTCATTAGAGAAAGCCAAAAACTAACTGTCATGATGCGGCGAGAGCTGGTCAGCTATTCGGCGACTAAGTACAAATCTCTCACGATTTTTTCCGCATTACGTGATAGGCCGGCCTTCACCCGACCAGGCAACTATAGCACCCAAGTTTTGATAATCGAACAATACTAGGGGCTACGCCTATTCTACAATTATAAAACTCCTATGGCTAAGTGAGAGCGATAAAGCCATATAGTCTGATTGCCTAGTTCGCCGCACTAACACCTCCTTCATGGACCAAATCATTGGGTCAAGTGTGTTTTGGTGCCATTCCGAACACCCACGTATTATCTACGTGGGGGCTGAAGCCGATGACTGGCCAACTCACAAATTTCGTAAACGACCGCACAAGAGGAAATATTTCAAAATAAAGCAAGCAATATATCATACATAAGCCTTGTTTCATAATACATGATTCAACAACATAGATACATTCATTCAAAAATGATGTCCTCCAAACCCTGGCCCTCTACAATGCGGGATCCTTCTAGGAAATCATCGAAATACCGCTCCAGCGTGCTGTGCTCTTTGCCTGTGGGCGGTCCCTCGGTTATGAGCTTGACGGCGTCCATCTTCCCCCACTGCATCTTGACACGGGCGAAGGCCATCCGCGCACCTTCGATGCAGACCGACAACTTCACAGAATCAAGCCGGGGGCAGGCACTGACCGGCCGCTTCACGAGCCCGAAGTAGCTGTTGGGCATGGGTTCGGCAAGCCACATGCGGATTATAAAATCCCTCATGGCCAATCCGTCCACCCTATGCAGTTCGTCCAACTGCTTCAGCTGATCGCTGAGGGGCTCAGGATGCTCAGGCGCAAGATACTGCGACCAGAATAACTTTTCCGTTGAGCTCCCCTCTTCGGCTCGGAAGAACTCCACAGCGTCGGCAACACTCCAGGGAAGGTCTGCAAATGCTCCTGGAGAACTCCAAATCTGGGTTAGCAAGATGTATTTCTTCTTCACAAATTTGCTCTGCATGTTAAAGGCCTTACCAACTGCAATTTGCTTCGCCTCCTGGATCTCCCGGCAAGCGTTTTGGGCTTCAGTCCGGGCCTCCTGAGCACTTTGGAGAGCCTTAGCAAGTTCAGATTTTTGATCCGAAACTTCGCGCTCTAAGGACTCACATTTGCTTATAGCATCCTTGAGCTCTTGCTGGACTTCCTCCACCCTTGACTCGTGCTTCAGGCGGGTGGCTCGCTCCTCCTCTGCCTCTTTCTTGGCCTCGGCCAGTGCGCTCTTGAGGGTCTCGACCTCAAACACGTCAGCTATGAGCAAAGTTATAACAATCATTCCAGATGACAAATTATTGCTGATATTATTTCAGACGAATTTTTGATATTACATACCTTGCTTTTCCGCTAACTTCCGCCTCGGCTCAAAGGCTTCGGCGGCATGGGAAGCTGACGCTTGCGTTGCAGCCTGTTTGATTCAAATAGATATGTATGTTAATCTCCTGTACGAGTACTTAGATCCTTTGTTCGACCTTTCTTTGTGAACACCGAACAGAGTCTCAGGGGCTACAATTTATACACAGATATTTTTCTTATATATCTAAAAAGCAGTATACTACATACCTCAAAGCCTCTCAGAAGGCTAGTGTAGGCCTTGTTCAATATGTTTTAGCGGACCAAACTATTTCAACCACCATACCCATAAGGGTACGGTGTTCTTCTACAATGACGGCACTCCGAAGTGCTTCCATCAAAGTATCCGGCGCCTCCGGATTGACGGAGGTCGCCGGTGGGATTTGCGCACCCCTTCTTTCGAAGTAGGTTGCCTTCCTGATTCTGGGGCCGTATAGGTCTTCGAAATAATATTTGGTTGGGGACCGAATTGGGCATAGTCCCCGTCGCCGGTCTCCATAGGAGTCGGCGCCCCCGTGTTTCCGGCAGCAGAGGTATCGCCCTCTAGCGCCGCCTCGACGGCTTCCCGCACCTCTTCCTGACCCGGAAGGGTCCTTCGGGACAGCACTTCGGCGTTGTCCGGAGCTTTGGGGGAGGAGGCCGGCGGAGGCGACCCATTGTCCATCACGTTTGGATCCAGCATATTCCCGAAAGATGAGGATTGCTGGGGGTGGACGCGAGCCGGACTACAATATGTAATTCATTATATTACAATCACAAGGTGGAAAAATATATAAGTACAAATGTCTTCGGGATACTTACGATTCATCAAGGGACTTTGGCCTGGGGTGGCACTCATCGGCGTCCGATTTGGAGTCATCCGTAAGGGAGATTCTCCCTTTCTTGGACGCCTCCACCTCCAGATCTACGAAAGCCTGATACGTCTCCAACATATCTATGATTTTTGATTGTTCCATGCTATTATATTATCTGTTTTGGATGTTTAATGGGCTTTAATATGCTCTTTTATATTATTTTTGGGACTAACCTATTAACCGGAGGCCTAGTGCCAATTTCTGTTTTTTTGCCTATTTTAGAGTTTCGCGGAAAAGGAATACCAAATGGAACGAAACCTTCGCAATGATCTTTCTTGGACCGAAAGCAAACCAGGAGACATGGAGTGGAAGTCTGGAACTCCGTGAGGCAGCCACGAGGCAGGAGGGTGCACCCAGGGGGGTAGGCGCGCCCCCACCCTCGTGGGCCCCATGTAGCTCCACCGACGTACTTCTTTCACCTATATATACTCTTATACCCTAGATCGATCGCAGAGATCCCATCGTGGGGCCTTTTCTGGTGATCTGCTAGAGGGGGAATCGATCATAGAGGGCTTCTACATCAACACCATAGCCTCTCCGATGAATCATGAGTAGTTTATCACAGACCTTCGGGTCCATAGTTATTAGCTAGATGGCTTCTTCTCTCTCTTTGATTCTCAATACAAAGTTCTCCTCGATGTTCTTGGAGATCTATTTGATGTAATACTCTTTTGCGGTGTGTTGGCCGAGATCCGATGAATTGTGGGTTTATGAACAAGATTATCTATGAATATTATTTGGTTCTCCTCTGAATTCTTATATGCACGATTTGATATCTTCCCAAGTCTCTTCGAATGGTCGGTTTAGTTTGGCCTACTAGATTGATCTATCTTGCAATGGGATAAGTGCTTAGCTTTGGGTTCAATCTTGCGGTGTCCTTTCCCAGTGATAGTAGGGGCAGCAAGGAACATATTGTATTGTTGCCATCGAGGATAAAAAGATGGGGTTTATATCATATTTCTTGAGTTTATCCCTCTACATCATGTCATTTGATTAAAGCATTACTCTGTTCTTATGAACTTAATACTCTAGATGCATGCTCGATAGTGGTCGATGTGTGGAGTAATAGTAGTAGATGCAGAATCGTTTCGATCTACTTGACACAGACATGATGCCTATATTCATGATCATTGCCTAGATATTCTCATAACCATGCGCTTTTCTATCAATTGCTCAGTAGAAATTTGTTCACCCACCGTAATACAAGATATCTTGAGAGAAGCCACTAGTGAAACCTATGGCCCCCGGGTCTCCTTTTTATTATATTGCATCTCTTTTATTTACATCGCATCTCCTTTACTATTTTGCAATCTTTACTTTCCAATCTATACAACAAAAATACCAAATTTTTTTACTTTACAATCTTTATCAGATCTCACTTTTGTGAGTGACCGTGAAGGGATTGACAACCCCTTTATCGCGTTGGTTGCAAGGTTCTTGATTGTTTGTGCAGGTACTAGGTGACTTGTGCATTGTCTCCTACTGTATTGATACCTTGGTTCTCAAAAACCAAGGGAAATACTTACGCTACTTTGCTGCATCACCCTTTCCTCTTCAAGGGAAAACCAACGCATGCTCAAGAGGTAGCAAGAAGGATTTCTGGCGCCGTTGCCAGGGAGATCTACGCCAAGTCAAGACATACCAAGTAACCATCATAAACTCTTCTCCCACTTATAAAATGATTTTCGAAAACCATTGCCTTTTCTTTGCACCTTTTCCGTTCGTCTCTTTTTGCTTGCTTCTTGTGTGCTTGTGTGTTGGATTGAATGTTTGTTACGATGGCTCAAGATATTACCAAATTGTGTGACTTTTCCAATACCAACAACAATGACTTTATTAGCACTCCGATTGCTCCTACTACCAATGCCGAATCTTGTGAAATTAATACCGCTTTGTTGAATCTTGTTATGAAAGATCAATTTTCTGGCCTTCCTAGTGAAGATGCCGCTACCCATCTAAACAACTTTGTTGATTTGTCTGATTTGAAAAGGAAGAAATATGTGGATAATGATATTGTTAAATTGAATCTATTTCCGTTTTTGCTTAGAGATCGTGCTAAAACTTGGTTCTCTTCTTTGCCTAAAAATAGTATTGATTCATGGAATAAGTGCAAAGATGCTTTTATCTCTAAGTATTTTCCTCTAGCTAAGATCATCTCTCTTAGGAACGATATTATGAATTTTAAGCAACTTGATCATGATCATGTTGCACAAGCTTGGGAGAGGATGAAATTAATGATACATAATTGCCCTACACATGGTTTGAATTTGTGGATGATTATACAAACATTTTATGCCGGATTGAATTTTGCTTCTAGAAATTTTTTAGATTCGGCCGCGGGAGACACTTTTATGGGAATCACTTTAGGAGAAGCTACTAAACTCCTAGACAATATTATGGTTAAATATTGTTTTGAGTGGAAAGATGGATGAACTTATGAAACTGTTTGCTAATAAAAGTGTTTCTTCTGATCGTAATGATATGCCTTTGTCCACTTTGATTGAGAATAATAATGAATCTATGGATGTAAATTTTGTTGGTAGGAACAATTTTGGTAACAACGCGTATAGTGGAAATTTTAATTCTAGGTTGTTCCCTAGTAATTCCTCTATTAATTATGGTAATTCCTACAACAACTCTTATGGAAATTTTAATAATATTCCCTCTGATTTTGAGATTAGTGTTAAAGAATTTATGAGTTCGCAAAAGAATTTCAATGCTTTGGTTGAAGAAAAATTGCCTAAGATTGATGAGTTGGCTAGGAACGTGGATAGAATTTCTCTTGATGTTGATTCTTTGAAACTTAGATCCATTCCACCTAAACATGATATCAATGAGTCTCTCAAAGCCATGAGAATTTCCATTGATGAGTGTAAAGAAAGAACCGCTAGGATGCGTGCTAAAAAAGATTGCTTTGTGAAAGCGTATTCATGTAGTCTTCATGATAATAATGATGAAGATCTAAAAGTGATTGATCTGACTCCTATTAAATATTTGTTTTCCAATATGAATCTTGATAAAGATGGGACTGGAGATGAGTCAACTTTAGTTAAAAGGCATCCCAATGATTCGAAGTTTTCAGATCTTGATGCAAAAATTAATAAAAGTGGGATTGGAGAGGTCAAAACTTTACATAGCAATGAACCCACTATTTTGGATTTCAAGGAATTTAATTATGATAATTTCTCTTTGATAGATTGCATTTCCTTGTTGCAATCCGTGTTAAATTCTCCTCATGCTTATAATCAAAATAAAGCTTTTACTAAACATATCGTTGATGCTTTAATGCAATTCCATGAAGAAAAGCTTGAACTAGAAGTTTCTATCCCTAGAAAACTTTATGATGAGTGGGCACCTACTATTAAAATTAAGATTATAGATTATGAATGCTATGCTTTTGTGTGATTTGGGTGCTAGTGTTTCCACGATTCTAGAAACCTTGTGTGATGTGCTAGGTTTCCGTGAATTTGATGATTGTTCTTTAAATTTGCATCTTGTGGATTCCACCATTAAGAAACCTATGGGAAGGATTAATGATGTTCTTATTGTTGCAAATAGGAATTATGTGCCCATAGATTTCATTGTTCTTGATATAGATTGCAATCCTACATGTCCTATTATTCTTGGTAGACCTTTCCTTAGAACGATTGGTGCAATTATTGACATGATAGAAGGAAATACAAGATTCCAATTTCCATTAAGGAAAGGAATGGAACACTTTCCTAGGAATAAAATTAAATTGCCTTATGAATCTATTATGAGAGCCACTTGTGCATTGCATACCAAAGATGACAATACCTAGATCTATTCTTATTTTTATGCCTAGCTAGGGGCGTTACGATAGCGCTTGTTGGGAGGCAACCCAACTTTATTTTTGTTCTTTAATTTTTGTTACTGTTTAGTAATAAATAATTCATATAGCCTTTGTTATGATTGTGTTTTTTATGTTTTAGTTAGTGTTTGTGCCAAGTAAAGCCTTTAGGATCTTCTTGGGTGATTGTTGTTTGATCTTGCTGATAAAAATAGAAAGTATGCGCTCACGAAAATAATTTTCATTTTTTACTAGAGAGCGATAAAATACCTATTCCAACTGAAGTAGATCTATATACAAATTTTCCTGGTTATCCTAATTTTTCGGAATTTTTGGAGTTACAGAAGTATTCCGAACCTACAGCTTGCTACACACTATTCTGTTTTTGACAGATTCTGTTTTCCGCCCATTGTTTGCTTATTTTGATGCATCTATGGTTAGTATTGGGGGTATGAACCATAGAGAAGTTGCAATACTGTAGGTTTAACACCAATATAAATAAAGAATGAGTTCCTTAAAGTACCTTAAAGTGGTGGTTTATTTTCTTATACTAACGGAGCTCATGAGATTTTCTGTTGAGTTTTGTGTTGTGAAGTTTTCAAGTTTTTGGGTAAAGATTTGATGGATTTTGGAATAAGGAGTGGCAAGAGCCTATGCTTGGGGATCACCAAGGCACCCCAAGGTAAAATTAAAGGACAACCAAAAGCCTAAGCTTGGGGATGCCCCGGAAGGCATCCCCTCTTTCGTCTTCGTCTATCGGTAACTTTACTTGAGGCTATATTTTTATTCACCACATGATATGTGTTTTTCTTGGAGCGTCTTGTATGATTTATTTATTTTATTTTTAGTTTACCACAACCATCCTTGCTGTACACACCTTTTGGGAGAGACACGCATGAAATGGAATTTATTAGAATACCCTACGTGTTCACTTATATCTTTTGAGCTAGATAATTTTGATCTAGTGCTTCACTTATATCTTTTTAGAGCACGGTGGTGGTTCTATTTTATAGAAATCATTCATCTTCATGATTCACTTATATTATTTTGAGAGTCCTTTAGAACAGCATGGTATTTTGCTTTGTCTATAAAATTAGTCCTAATATGATGGGCATCCAAGATGGGTATAATAAAAACTTTCATATAAAGTGCATTATATACTATGAGAAGTTTGATTCCTTGTGATTGTTTTGAGATATGGAGATGGTGATATTAGAGTCATGATGGTTGAGTAGTTGTGAATTTGAGAGATACTTGTGTTAAAGTTTGTGATTCCCGTAGCATGCACGTATGGTGAACCGTTATGTGATGAAGTCGGAGCATGATTTATCTTTTGATTGTCTTCCTTATGAGTGGCGGTCGGGGACGAGCGATGGTATTTTCCTACCAATCTATCCCCCTAGGAGCATGCGCGTAGTACTTCGTTTCGATAACTAATTGAATTTTGCAATAAGTATGTGAGTTCGTTATGTCGTTATGACTAATATTGAGTCCACAGATTATACACACTCTCACCCTTCCACCATTGCTAGCCTCTCTAGTACCGTGCAACTTTCACCGGTACCATAAACCCACCATTTACCTTCCTCAAAACAGCCACCATACCTACCTATTATGGCATTTCCATAGCCATTCCGAGGTATATTGCCATGCAACTTTCCACCGTTCCGTTTATTATGACACGCTTAATCATTGTCATATTGCTTTGCATGATCATGTAGTTGACATCGCATTTGTGGCAAAGCCACCATTCATAATTTTTTCATACATGTCACTCTTGATTCATTGCACATCCCGGTACACCGCCGGATGCATTCACATAGAGTCATATTTTGTTCTAAGTATTGAGTTGTAATTCTTGAGTTGTAAGTAAATAAAAGTGTGATGATCATCATTATTAGAGCATTGTCCCATTGAGGAAAGGATGATGGAGACTATGATCCCCCCACAAGTCGGGATGAGACTTCGGACGAAAAATAAAAAAAAAGAGAAAAAAGAGGCCATAAAAAAGAGAAAAGGCCAAATAAAAAAATAAGAGAAAAAGAGAGAAGGGGTAATGCTACTATCCTTTTCCACACTTGTGCTTCAAAGTAGCACCATGATCTTCATGATAGAGAGTCTCCTATTTTGTTACTTTCATATACTAGTGGGAATTTTTCATTGTAGAACCTAGCTTGTATATTACAATGATGGGATTCCTCAAAATGCCCTAGGTCTTACTGAGCAAGCGAGTTGGATGCACACCCACTTAGTTTAATTTTGAGATTTCATACACTTATAGCTCTAGTGCATCCGTTGCATGGCAATCCCTACTCACTCACATTGATATCTATTGATGGGCATCTCCATAGCCCGTTGATACGCCTAGTTGATGTGAGACTATCTTCTCCTTTTTGTCTTCAACCCAACCACCATTCTATTCCACCTATAGTGCTATCTCCATGGCTCACGCTCATGTATTGCGTGAAGATTGAAAAAGTTTGAGAACATCAAAAGTATGAAACAATTGCTTGTCTTGTCATTGGGGTTGTTCATGATTTAAATATTTTGCGTGATGAAGGTAGAGCATAGCCAGACTATATGATTTTGTAGGGATAGCTTTCTTTGGCCATGTTATTTTGAGAAGATATGATTACTTTGTTAGTATGCTTGAAGTATTATTACTTTTATGTAAATATTAAACTTTTGTCTTGAATCTTTCGGATCTGAACATTCATGCCAAAATAAAGAAAATTACATTGATAATTATGTTAGCTAGCATTTCACATCAAAAAATTCTGTTTTTATCATTTACCTACTCGAGGACGAGCAGGAATTAAGCTTGGGGATGCTTGATACATCTCCAACGTATCTATGATTTTTGATTGTTCCTTGCTATTATATTATCTGTTTTGGATGTTTAATGGGCTTTAATATGCTCTTTATATTATTTTTGGGACTAATCTATTTACCGGAGGCCCAGTGCCAGTTTTTGTATTTTTTTTTGCCTATTTTAGAGTTTTGCAGAAAAGAAATACCAAACGGAATGAAACCTTCGCGATGATCTTTCTTGGACCGAAAGCAAACGAGGAGACTTCGAGTGGAAGTCTGGAACTCTATGAGGCAGCCACGAGGTAGGGGGTGCGCCCAGGGGGTAGGCACGCCACCACCCTTGTGAGCCCCACGTAACTCCACCGACGTACTTCTTTTGCCTATATATACTCTTATACCCTAGATCGATCGTAGAGAGCCACGAAACCACTGTTCCACCACCGCAACCTGCTATACCCGTGAGATCCAATCTTGGGGCCTTTTCCGGCGATCTGCCGGAGGCGGAATCGATCACGGAGGGCTTCTACATCAACACCATAGCCTCTCCGATGAAGCATGAGTAGTTTACCACAGTCTTTCGGGTCCCTAGTTATTAGATAGATGGCTTCTTCTCTCTCTTTGATTCTTAATACGAAGTTCTCCTTGATGTTCTTGGAGATCTATTCGATGTAATACTCTTTTGCGGTGTGTTTGCCGAGATCCGATGAATTGTGGGTTTATGAACAAGATTATCTATGAATATTCTTTGGTCTTCTCTGAATTCTTATATGCATGATTTGATATCTTTGCAAGTCTCTTTGAATTATTGGTTTAGTTTGGCCTACTAGATTGATCTTTCTTGCAATGAGAGAAGTGCTTAGCTTTGGGTTCAATCTTGCGGTGTCCTTTCCCAGTGACAGTAGGAGCAGTAAGGCACGTATTGTATTGTTGCCGTCGAGGATAAAAAGATGGGTTTTCTATCATATTGCTTGAGTTTATCCCTCTACATCATGTCATGTTGCTTAAAGTGTTACTCTGTTCTTATGAACTTAATACTCTAGATGCATGCTGGATAGTGGTCGATGTGTGGACTAATAGTAGTAGATGCAAAATCGTTTCAATCTACTTAACACGGACGTGATGCCTACATTCATGATCATTTCCTAGATATTCTCATAACTATGCGCTTTTCTATCAATTGCTCGCAGTAATTTGTTCACCCACCGTAATACATGATATCTTGAGAGAAACCACTAGTGAAACCTATGGCCCCCGGGTCTCCTTTTTATTATATTGCATCTCCTTTATTTACATCGCATCTCGTTTACTATTTTGCAATCTTTACTTTCCAATCTATACAATAGAAATACCAAAAATATTTACTTTACTATCTTTATCAGATCTCACTTTTGCGAGTGACCGTGAAGGGATTGACAACCCCTTTATCGCCTTGGTTGCTAGGTTCTTGATTGTTTGTGCAGATACTAGCTGACTTGCGCATTGTCTCCTACTGGATTGATACCTTGGTTCTAAAAAACTGAGGGAAATACTTACGCAACTTTGCTGCATCACCCTTTCCTCTTCAAGGGAAAACCAACGCATGCTCAAAAGGTAGCAAATCCCCCCTTTTCTTCTTCCCCCCTTAAGGGGAGAATTACTCTCTTCCTCCTCCCCCTCGTCTTCATCAGGGGAGGAGTGCGTCTCGGTGTCTTCGGACACTACGTCCGTAGCGCCTTTACGTCGGAGGCCACTTTTGGCCTCCTTGCCCTTCTTCTTGGCCTTATTTTCCGGCACCTGATAAGGCACCGGAACCAGCATCCTTGTTAGTAGAGGGATGGCTGGGTATTTTTGGTAGTGGAGCCGGACAGTAAATCTACTCCACCTTCTTCGTCCAGCCCTGTGAGAAGGATGGAAATATTAGTATGCCCCTTGGATTTACAAATGGTAAAGTTATCGGAAAACTTATGGGGGACGCCGCATGAGTACGGTCGAGGCCGAGGTCTTTGGTCATTTTTGGCCATGTTTTTTGGTTCTTGAACAGCAACTTGCACATGTCTTCGTGCTCCGTGCCGAAGAATCGCTGCAAGGCCCGAGGACCGGCCAAGTCGAACTACTACATGCGGTGAGTCCGGCCTTGGTAGGGCAGAATCCGGCGAAAGAGCATTACCTGGATGACACTAGCAAGGCTGGTATTCATGTCTACCATACTCTTGATGCGCGTCTACAGCATCGTCACCTCCTCGGATGACGCCCAGTCCAGGCCCCTGTTGAGCCAAGATGTCAGCCGCAATGGAGGCCCGGACTTGAACTCGGGAGGAGCGGCCCATGTGGAGTCACAGGGTTTCGTGACATAGAACCGCCCCTGCTGCCACCCCTTCACGGTATCCAAGAAGGTGCCTTTCGGCCAAGTGACGCTAGGAAGCTTGCTCACCATGGCGCCGCCGCACTCCACGTGTTGACCATCCACCACTTTTGGCTTCACATTGAAGACCTTGATCCATAGGCCGAAGTGGGGAGGGATGTGGAGGAATGCCTCACATACGACGATGAACGCCGAAATGTTGAGGAAGGAATTCAGAGCTATATCATGGAAACCTAGCCCATAGTAGAACATAAGGCCACAGACGAAGGGTTGGAGGGAAAACCCTAGTCCGCGAAGGAAATGAGGAATGAATACTACCCTCTCATGGGGATCCGAAGTAGGGACGATCTGTTTCTTGGCCGGAAGCCGATGCGCGATTTCCTTGGGTAAATACCCCGCTTCCCGGAGCTCCTTGATGTTCTCCTCCGTGATGGAGGAGGCCATCCACTTGCCCCACGTCCCAGATCCGAAAATGGCAAGAGTGTTTGTTGGGCACAGAAGGGATCGAAGCTTGGGCGCTAGAGCTCGAGGGTGGATGGGCTGAGGGGTCGTGCAGACGGCACGGTTGGATTATCCAAGCTCGTATTATGGAGATCCCGTGATAAGGGGGCACGATCTCTGTTTTGACAAGATGTGTCGCCGGAGACTGCAGCCCAAAACGCGAAACAGAAGATTGGCAAGTGATTCAAAATAATAAAGAGGCCAGACATAACGTCTCGCCGGCAAAAGCTATCAGTAAAGACATATTGTGTTTTTTGGATTAAGTATTATGCCCTTGCGGCCGTGATATTGTGACTGTTAAAACAGATCTGGACATAGTTCTTGACGGTCAACTACTTTGGAGTATTTGGAGAAGGAACCCACCTTGCAATGCCGAAGATAATTTGCGCGCCGGATACATTGTTATTGGAGCCTGGTTCAGGGGCTACTTAGGGAGTCCTGGATTAGGGGGTCCTCAGGCGTCCGGGCTATGTAACATGGGCCGGACTAATGGGCTGTGAAGATACAAGATAGAAGACTTTCTCCCGTGTCCGGGTGGGACTCTCCTTTGTGTGCATGCCAAGCTTGGCGTTCGGATATGAAGATTCCTTTCTGTGTAAACCGACTTTGTATAACCCTAACCCCCTCCAGTGTCTATATAAACCGGAGGGTTTAGTCCATAGAGGCAATCATAATCATACATGCTAGATATCTAGGGTTTAGCCATTATGATCTCGTGGTAGATCAACTCTTGTAACCCCTATACTCATCAAAGTCAATCAAGCAGGACACAGGGTATTACCTCCATCAAGAGGGCCCGAACCTGGGTAAACACTATGTCCCTTTCTCCTGTTACCTTTGATCCTTAGACGCACAGTTCGGGACCCCCTACCCGAGATCTGCCGGTTTTGACACCAACAGTCGCCAAACACAAGAGGCTGAGCTCTGGCTCGCGGGCCCGCTCCCGTGTACGTAACCTCCCATGGCCCTTGGTGCCTTGTTCTCGCATGAGGTAATCACGGACGGACAGGCCAGGGCGCGTGGCCCGGTGCCTCGCCACCACGGGAGCCGTGCGTCGGTCGTCTTTCTTCTTCAGGATTCTTCACATGAGAAGACTAGGCATGGCGTCAGTGCTCGGCTCCATCCCTGCAGCGTCGATAAACCCAACAACTGAGCTTTGTCTGGAGGATTGGCCCCGTTCACGTCACCTCCTGGGGTCGTTGGTGTTTGGCCTTGTCATGTGATTGCCTCAGGAGATTCGTTCGGTGCAGGTTGCCTAACCATCTCGCAGGGCCACCGCAGCCATCAAGAATCAGGACCAGGCGCAACCCGCCTTGAGGTAGGGCCTCATGAGTCCTGCCCTAGCTCACGGTTGCCCAGAGACACCTTGTCTAGCCCTGCCGTGCAAGCCACGTGTCAGGGAGGGGATGTACACACCCCGGGGGCTCCACCCAGAGGGAGCCCTCACCCACGCACCAGTGGAAGCACCATGCTCCGCGCTGGCAGTCGACACGGTCGAGGAGCGGCTATGTCTGTGCAAGTGCCGA
Source organism: Triticum dicoccoides (assembly GCF_002162155.2). Classification (NCBI taxonomy): domain Eukaryota; kingdom Viridiplantae; phylum Streptophyta; class Magnoliopsida; order Poales; family Poaceae; genus Triticum; species Triticum dicoccoides. The sequence continues at coordinate 524,273,111 of NC_041382.1, forward strand.
AGCGCTACGCTCCGCGCTGGTGATAAACAACTAAGGGCGGCCCCATGGCCGTACCAACCTTAGGGAGCCTCCGGACTCAGTGCCCAGCCTCGTCACAACACTTCCCCTCGGGAGAGTCGGGCTAGGGGGCTGGGCACGGGGGCTACGCTCGGGTCACGCCCAAGCGTACGCCACCCCGCCAGGTCCCTCGGACCTGGTCGTCACACGTCCCTCCTGAGTGGAGCCTCGGCGAAGGAAAAGGTATGAAGGCCGTTTGGACGTCAAGGGGGACTCCTGAGCATCACGACTCAGGAGCCTAACTGGCCATGTAGCCCCTCACCCCTTGGCCCCGTCCTGGTGATCCGGACGGCCCAACGGCGGCTGAGGTATGCGCGTGGCTGGGCCCTACCAACATAGAACGCTAAGGCCTACTTTCGTATCTCCTCCCCGTAGGCCATTTGGACATCTAGGGGGACTCCTGAGCATCACGACTCAAGAGCCTAACTAGTAACGTAGCCCCTCACCCCTTGGCCTCATCCTGGTGATCTGGACGGCCCAACGGCGGCTGAGGTATGCGCGCGGTTGTGCCCTGCTGATGTAGAATGCTAAGGCCTACTTTCGCATCTCCTCCCCATAGGCCATTTGCGCGTCAAGGGGGACTCCTAAGCATCACAACTCAGGAGCCTAACTGGCCACGTAGCCCCTCAACCCTAGGCTCCGTCCTGGCGATCCGGATGGCCCAACGGTGGCTGAGGTACGCGCGGGGTTGGGCCCCGCCGACATAGAACATCAAGCAAACGGGAAGGAAATCATGGAACATTAGCAAAATATTACAAGACATATTGTTCTTCAAACACAAAACATAAGTTTCGATGCCTCCAAGAGGCACATTGCATATCGCAGGAAAAGTAAAAATGGGAAGGAGCACCATCGTTCACCAGCAAGCCTCCTCTTCAGCCTTGGGCACCGTCATCAGGAAGCGCCCTCCTGTCGGCAGCGTCGTCATCACTCGTGTCGTCGGCCTTGGTCGCGGGACCAGCAGCACCATCAGCCGGAGGCGCGGGGTCGATGGCAAGGAACTTCTTCAACAAGGCCTCCACTTGACCCTTCATGGCTTCGGCAGCAGCCGTACATCGCTCTTCATCCATAGGCTCGAGCAGGACACCAAGGTCGGCATTAGGATCACGAAGGTTAAGGTGGCTAAGGACGTGCGTCAGGGCTAATAAGGTGAGCGCCCGCGCTTCCCCCTCCACCATAGAGCCGATTCCATTAACGACGCCCTTGAGCGCCATGACAAGCTGAGGAAGTAGCTGGGCAGGACCTTCGTCATCAGTCACCAGCGGTTTCTGCAGGCCCTTCTCGTAGAGCTCCCTCAGTGCCTCACGGGACCTCTCCTCAAGAGATTTGAAGACCAGGTGATCCTCAGCAAGAACCTTCGCCTTGGTTTCCAGCAGGACCTTCTCCGCCTCCACCTTCTTCTCCAGCTTCTCCAGGCAGTCACGTTCCGCGGCCTGCGCCTGTGCCAGCCGCTCCAGCTCAGCATCGCGGCCGGCAACCGCTTCTTCTCGAGCCTTCAGCTTCTCCTCCTGTGCCTCACGCTGGCAAGCCGCGGCAGCGCGCTCCTTGCGCAGGTTCTCCAGCTTGCCCTCCACGACCCGACAACACTCCTTGGCAGCCTCGGCGTCCTTCAACACCGCCTGGCGGGTAGCCGCGGCCCGCTTACCCTCCTCGGAAGCTACCACAGCCTGAACCCAGGCCACCCTCACGGACGCGTCAGATCGCAGCCAACCCGCGATCAACTCCAGGCGCCCTGACACGAGGTGACGGTCAGTGCCTAAAGATCGCCTCGAAGCTGGGTCAGCGTGGAAAGAGCCTCCTCTAGAGCATCAGGCGAAGCGGAAGGGTCACGGCCCCGTGACACGATGGGATGAGGAGAAGACAACGTCGTCGCCGGGGCTTGCGAGTTGGTGGCAGCAGATGGGGCTTGGGGCTCTTGGGCCCTTGGGACCTCGGTAACTGAGCCGGAAGCTGGTGCCTCCAGAGCCGACTTGGCTGTGGAGGTCACCTTCTCCCAGATCGGTCCTTCGGGCCTCGCGAGGATGACCGGGTCGGCGAGGCGCGAGGGCCGTCACTACTCTCCCACGTCAGGGGAGGCACGACCGTGGCAGGCCATTGGTTCCCAGGGGGCGTGGCCGCTCCCTCTCTTCTTCTTCTTCGCCACCAGCGTTGGCCTGGTGGCGCAAAGGAAAAGCGTCAAGAAGCAGCAGCAGGTGTAGGAACAGAATCAGGACAAAGCACTTACTGGTCCACGATGGCGTAATCTCTCGGCCTCTTCTGAAGCACGAAGCCCGAAGACTTTGCAGCCTGGGGCGCCAGCGTGCGAGCCCCAGGAGCAGAGGAGGTCGCGCCAGCTGGCCCTGTGACAGCACTAGCCGGCATCAGGGCAGGAGCACCAGCTCGGGAGATCTGCGCCGACTAGATCTTCGTCGGAACCCCCGTTGGTGGCTTCTTCGGGGGAGGGGGTGACCTTGGACCTCGTGGTGACCCCACCAAGGGGCAGGGCCTCCCTCACCGGATGGTCGTCAGCGTCATCGGCGTCAAAGAAAGCGCGGAGGAGATCTGTCATGCGCCGGGGTGAAGTCTTCCCTGCCCCCTCTCGGGTTGCCTTCGAGTCCGGCTCCTCCTCCTCGTCGGAGTTACCGGAGGACAGCTCCACTAGGGCCTCGGTGGAGGCCGGCGGCACAGGCCCATACTCGTTGAAGACAAGCATGGCGGCATCAATCTCTGTCCCGTCAACACGGTGGTACAGCGGGATATGCGAGTCCGGTGGGAACCCCTAGTCCTCCCCGACGAGGAGGCGCAGGGCCGCATCCAGCACCTCGTCAGATAAAGAGTCAGGGCACAGGAGGAGATCGTCCCCCTCGTCCTCGAGCTTCCACAGGGGGCGCGAATGCGCCTGGAGCGGGGCCAGGCGCTTTGCCAGGAACTCCTTGTGTATCATGGCCCCCGTCACCTTCTGCACCTTCGGTTCGTCAACTTCAGTTCGGCGGCCACCTTCTCCAGCACTTGCTTCGCCCGGGGGTCGACGAGCTTTGCACTAAGCCAGTCCTTGTGAGAGGAAGGCATCCCTGTCGGTAGCGACAGCCGGGGGTAGGAGCACTTGGCGTCCATGAGGACCCATTTGTTCCTGAAGCCCTCAGCCTTCTTCCCCGCCTTCGAGATCGCGTTGGTCCCGTTGGCTGCAACGGAATTGGCGCACCCCGAGAAGTGGTCATCCTTCACTCGAAGGTAGAAGAAGTGGCGCAGCAGCGCCATGGATGGCATCACCCCCACAAATGCTTCGCAGTAGAAGGCAAAAATCGACAGGAGGAGAACGGAGTTGGGATGGAGGTGGATAGCGTGGAGGTTGTAGTGGCTGAGCACAACATAGAATAAATCGGAAAAGGGAGGGACCAGCCCCATGAGCATAGTATTCAAGAAGAAAGGACGAAAGATGCTACCCGGAGCCTCAGGTTTGGCGGAGCCGACCCGCAGCGCCGCCTCCCTTCCTTCGTCGTCGTCACCCACTGTCATACGGCGCGCGGCGGCAAGCTTTTCCTCTGAAACAGTGGGCGCGCTCAAGGCCGGCTCATACCAGGCGAGTGAGCGCGAGGCCTTAGCCTTGTTGAGCGCCATCGGATGTGAGCTCGAGGAGGATTTCTGACAGATTGGGGGTCTCTTGGGGCGAGAAGGAGAAAGGGGATCTAGAGTGACGTGAAGGTAATGAAGGCTCTGCAGCGTGCGCCAGCCTTTGTCAGTCGAGGACAGTTGCCAAGGCAGCATGGGGAAGCAGAGACACCCATGTCATGTCAATCGCCACGCGTCAATCAAGGCCGCAGGCGGTTGGGGCCCGCGGCGCTCCGCACTTTCCCTTTGGCTTCGTCTCGAAGCCAAGTCCAAGCGCGCCTTGGGCCCGGGGGCTACTGTCGGCGTCCTGGGAACAGGGGTACCCAGACTTGCCTGCCTGTGGCCCATGGTGTGGCTCTACCGGCGGCACGGTACGGCCCATCTTCATCAGCAACCACTCAAGACCCTTGTGAGGGGCGAAGCCTCGCGAGGAAGACGACATAGGGCCTCCTCAGGGGCAGCTTCACTAGGATGGCTCCCGAGGAGCGGAGATATCAAGGTGGGAGGCACCTCGCGAGGTTCGCGTGATGTGAGCCATGATGACCGAAGCCAGGCGGGCGCCAGCGGGCGCAGAGTGCCAGTTTCCTCTTTGGTGCTAAAGGGGCAGGTGCAAGCAAGGAGTCCCAAGGCATCAGGCAAAGGTTTCCATATCGGTGCAATGAGACCAAGACCAGCAGGACGGTAGGACGGAGGTCACCGCGGAGCCCACAGCTGCATCACCACCAGAGCCTTTGGTAGGCGAAGACCACCTTTTGTCAGGATAACTTGTACTGGTTGTCTCCCTTCAAAATTGGCCGTTGTGGGATCCCTTCTCGCCTAATAGTTGGGGAGAGGATCAGGGCCTCTATAAATAGGGCTAGCCACCACCACAGCAGGGACGGATCATTCGGACCATCCTCAGACACACTAGCTCATCGAGCTCAAGAGCACCTCTCCTCAGGAGGTTGTTCATCCACTGTACTAATTCATCCTCAGCCCACGAGGCAATCCACCACACCACACTGGAGTAGGGTGTAAGGGCGTATTTATCCCTTAGTTGTTTTGGTGATTGATGACAATGCATTTGCGGACTAATCGTGTGCACTGAGTATTTCAGACATATCATGACTAGGCACAAGACGATTTGATGCCCCTCGAAGACTGTTGAAGACGGTGTTTCTCTATGTTTCTTTTCGGTGGATTTGAGTCGTAGGAAAGCCATACTATTAAGAGAGGCTCCGCGTTGGAAAGGTTAGGGTGGAATCATCACGTACACGTCTACTCCTTTTGCACCACCTTTCCTTTGACTCTTTGGAGCATCCTCTGCTTATCCGTGTTTCTACGAAATGAAGAACTTCTAGTGTTGTTGTTCTGAGGCACGCGGTAGTACTGCTCTTTGGAGCGGTAGTACCGCGGGGCCTTGCGGTAGTACCGGCCGTAGGTGCGGTAGTACCGCAGGTGCTCACGGTAGTACTGCTTCTTGGGAGCGGTAGTACCGTGGCCTCAGGCCAGGCTCAGCCGCTCCAACGGTTGTAGGGGCAGATGTAATTTTTTACATCCACGCCCTACGCGGTAGTACCGCCCCACGGGTGCGGTAGTACCATGAGCCCTGGCCTGGCACAACAACATGAGCGGAAGTAAGGCGGATGTACTTTTTTTACATCCGTGCCCTACGCGGTAGTACCGCTCCAGGCTTGCGGTACTACCGTGTCGGATTTTTGCACAGATTCAACTCAGCAGAAGTTGCCACGGATGTATTTTTATATGTCCGTGCCTTCCCATATCTGGACTATCTTTGCCTTGCGGTAGTACCACAAAGGGGAGCGGTAGTACCGCGCCAGCGGTTCTACCGCCCTCTGCTTCATCGCATTAGGGTTGGTTTGGTTCCTGCTGCATGGGCGGTAGTACCGCGGTGCCTCGCGGTAGTACCATGTGCCCTAGCGGTAGTATTGCATCCCCGGTGCGGTAGTACCATGCTTCACAGGCTGAGATGGTGGATAACTGTTGTATTTGTTCTTCCACTATATAAGTGGTGTCTTCTTCTCCGAGTTGACCACCTCTTCCACCCCTAAGCTCCATTTTTGCCTGATCTCTCTCCCTAGCCAATCAAACTTGTTGATTCTTTAGGGATTGGTTGAGAAGGCCTGATTCACACTTCCACCAAGAGAAATTTGATTCCCCCACTAATCCCTTGTGGATCTTGTTACTCTTGGGTGTTTGAGCACCCTACACGGTTGAGGTCACCGTGGAGCCATATTCCATTGTGGTGAAGCTTCGTGGTGTCGTTGGGAGCCTCCAATTAAGTTATGGAGATAGCCCCAACATTGTTTGTAAAGGTCCGATTGCTGCCTCCAAGGGCACCAATAGTGGAATCACGACATCTCGCATTGTATGAGGGCGTGAGGACAATACGGTGGCCCTAGTGGCTTCTTGGGGAGCATTGTGCCTCCACACCGCTCCAACGGAGATGTACTTCCCCTCAAAAGGAAGGTACTTTGGTAACACATCCTCGTCTTCACCGGCTCCACTCTTGGTTATCTCATGCCTTTACTTGTGCAAGCTTATTTGCGTTATATCCCTTGCTTGCTTGTGTGCTTGTTGTTTTTGCATCATATAGGTTGCTCACCTAGTTGCATATCTAGACAACCTACTTTGATGCAAAGTTTAAATTGGTAAAGAAAAGCTATAAATTGTTAGTTCCCTATTCACCCCCCTCTAGTCAACTATATCGATCCTTTCAATTGGTATCAGAGCCTCGTCTCTTTATTAAGGACTTTACCGTCCAAAGAGTATGGTTGACACCGTATACGGTGAGGAGGAGCATGCGATGCGAATCCGTTCTCGTCTATGGCCGATGCGGGAACCGCGGTCTCTCGTGAGGAATTCAATGTGGCTTTGGACACATTGAAAACCTCCATGATACCGAGGTTGAAAGCATGTTTAATAAATTCTTAGAAGGGCTTACACTATCTACCACACCTATGAAAGTGGGTGATCCCACTAACAAGGTGACGGATGCTAACTCCGACAAGGGGGGAATCTACTAGTGAAAAGGCTCCTTCTTCTAGTGGTAAAATTGGCAACGGCATCTTTGCCCATGTGGAACCTCCACTTACTTATGGCGGACCGATTCCTTCCACTCATTTGAATAATGCCGGTCCTCCCCCTAAGATTGTGAAAATGAGGACTTTGATTCTTGGGTTTATCGCTTTAAGCATCATTTGAACCATGTTAATACTAAACTTTGGAGAATCATTGAAGAAGGTTTTTATCCACATGACCGAAGCAACTTCACCCCTAGAGAAGCCGCGGATAACGAATTCAATGAGAATGCTCTCTTCATCATCCAAGATGTAGTTCCACCCGAATATCTCGCTCATCTCCGGCCCTTCATCGTGGCCAAGGATGCATGGCACCATGTTGTTTCCCTCTATAGGGGAAGCGCAAGCATTTAACGCTCCAACTATGAAGTGGTGTATGAAGTGGTGCAAGATGAAGCCGATGAGTTCGCAATGAAAGAAGGTGAAGAACATCGTGAGCTTTGTCAGAGATTAACTACTCTCGCGGTCTCACTCCGAGATCACGGGAGCAAGGATACGGATGACAATTGGATCAAGCGCAAATTCCTCAAGGCCATGATGCCTTACCACAAGGCCATGTCCTCCGTCATTCATCAATGGCCGGACTTCCACACCTTGTCCTCAAGTGAGGTGTTGGATGAGTTTGTGGCTATGAGTATCTTGGACAAGACCGACAATGTGGTGTTACACTCTCAAAGAGCAAAGAAGCCCAACCTTGCCTTGAAGGACAAGGTTAGTGTGGAAGAAGAGGACGAAGAGGAAGAAGAGGAGAGAGATCCCGATGATACAAAATATGCTTATCATGAGCACATGGCTCTCACTTCAAGGCAATTTTGGAACAAGAAGAACACAAGGTCCAACTTCAACAAGAACAACTCAAGTGGAGCAAAGGGCAAGCCTCGTGTGAGGACATGCTACAATTGTGGCAATGTGAGTCACTTTGTTGCGGAATGCCCATATGAGAAGAGGGAAAACAATGGTGGCAAGCTCATCCGAAAAGACAAGGCCAAGTCTTTCCCCAGCAAGAGCAACTTCACCAAGAAGACCCCTCCCAAGGTGATGGTGGCACAAGAAGAGTACAATGAGGACGATGATGATGAAGACGGTGAGTCAGTGGCCTCCGTTGCCATTAGAACAACTCCATGGGTGTCTCTTTTCGACTCACCCAATGAGAACATCACCACCAAGTGCCTCATGACCAAAGCCACCAACAAGGTAACCCCCAACATCAAAACTACCATCATTACCAATCCTTCCTTGATAGATTGCATTCATGAACATGAGGGGCATAACAAGGAGGAAAATGAATTTGATTCCTTTATGAGTAAGCTCAAGGGTAAATCCAAGAAGCACTTCATTGCTCTCTTGGAACAACTTGGTGAAGCCAATGACATGATCAAGGCTCATGAAGATACCATATCTAAGAAGGAGGGGCATAGTCGTGACTATGTCGATGAGATTTCAGATCTCTCTAATGCTCTTGAGGAAGAGCGCGGTCATTGTTTGGCTCTTGAGGAGTCGTACAACGATGATCATGCTAAACTAAAGAATGATCTTGATCATGCTCTTGTTGTATCTCATGTGCTAAACTCCGAGAAGGCCAAGCTTGGGGTTGATCTTACTAGACTCAAAGAGGAGTTTTACTTACTTGACAAGGCTCACAAGGTCTTGAAGGGTGCTCATGCTAGCCTCAAAGAGTCTCATGATCAACTCCAAGTAAAGCTAACCAAGGAGAAAGCCACTTTTCCTCATATGGTCTTGATTGATAATGCAAATGCTACTAACCCCATGTTGTGAGCACATGCATCTTGTTGAGGAGAATGCAAAGTTGAAGGAGCAACTTGAGAAAGGCCTTGTGTCATGCATACAAGGCGAGAGTAATCTCAATGACCTTTTGAGCAATCAAAAGGAAGTTGTGGCCAAGGAAGATATTGGGTACGTGCCCAAGTCCAAGAACAAGAAGAAGAATGACAAGGTCAAACTACCTCCTCCTCTCAAGCAAACCTTTGTGAAGGAGGGAGAGGGTGCTTCTAAGGAGAAGAATAAGAACAATGTGAAGGGTAGTGATGCCAAGAAGGGCAATGCTACCCCTACCAACAAAGACGACGACTTTAACCCTTCTTATGTGTTATGCCGTGCTAGTGATGGACATGTTTATGCCAAATTTGTTGGTCCTTCTTATGAGTACATTGAATGGTCTATTTGGGTTCCTAAGACCCTTGTTACAAACATCAAAGGACCCATTACAAAATGGGTACCTAAATCCAAGTATTGATCTCCTATAGGTGTTTGCTTCCGGTGGGGGATCATGGTTGCTCGATAGTGGAGCCACTAATCATATGACCGGAAGCAAGGACTTGGTGGTGGATGTACACAAGATTCCATCTATGCCCACCAATGTCGAGTGGGGTGATGCCTCATTATCTATGGTATTGGGACTTTGCAAGGTTGTCATTTCTCATGATCTCACAATCGAGAAGGTCATGCTTGTTGAGTCCCTTGCATACAATTTACTTTCCGTTCATCAACTTGCACTCATGGGCTTTGCCACTTTCTTTGATATTGATACCGTGGCCCTCTTGTGGAGCAAGACTCTTAAAGTAGCCTTTGTTGGGCATGTCGAGAATGGTCTCTATGTGATTAACTTTTCGGAGCGACCCACTAAGACCGCGACAAGCCTAATGGCTAAAGTTGACGTGGGATGGCTTTGGCATCACCGTTTAGCCCATGTCAATATGAGATCTTTGCAAAGTCTTCTCAAGGGTGACCATGTCTGTGGACTAACAAATGTTAGTTTTGCTAAAGATCGTGCTTGCAGTGCTTGTATCGAAGGAAAGCTACATAAAAATGCTCACCCTCCCACGACTATCATTTACTCGAAGAGGCCTTTGGAGATCCTTCACTTGGATCTCTTTGGGCCTCCATCCTTTGATAGTCTTGGGGGTAGAAAGTATTGCTTGGTGATTATGGATGATTGTTTAAGATACACTTGGGTATATTTCTTCAAGAGGAAGAGCGAGACCTAAAAAACCATCATTGACTTTGCAAATGAAGCTCAACATCAACACAATGCAAAGATCTTGACAATAAGAAGTGACAACAGCACCGAGTTCAAGAACTACACCTTGGATGAGTTTCTTAGTGATGAGGGGATCAAGCATCAATATTCTGCACCGTACAACCCTCAACAAAATGGTGTAGCGGAGAGGAAGAACCAGACGTTGATGGATGCGACAAGGACCATGATGGCGGAGTTCAAGTCTCCATACAACTTTTGGGCCGGAGCCATCAACACCGCGTGTCATGCATCCAATCGGCTCTATCTCCGCAAAGGCTTGAACAAGACTCCATATGAGATTCTCACCGGTAACAAGCCCAACCTCAAGTACTTCTGGGTGTTCGGGTGTAAGTGTTTCATTCTCAAGAAAGGTGTTCAGTTGTCTAAATTTGAGGGTAGAGCTTATGAGAGCATATTTGTTGGTTATGCTACAAACTCTCATTCTTACCGTGTCCTCAATAAGTCCACGAGACTTATTGAGGAGACATTTAACGTGGAGTTTGATGAGAATAACGGCTCCCAAGTGGAGAAAAGGGGCACTTGTGATGTAGGTGATGAAATTCCTCCCCAAGCCATAAGAAGAATGGGTGTTGGTTTTATCCTAGCCATTGAGGATCCCCTTGTGGCCGAAGGAGAAGGACAATGTTCCACTCACGTGGAGCCATCACCAACCCAAGGCCCACATGCTTCCGAAGAACAAAGTGAAGGCCCTCAACCTCATGAACATGACCAAGGGAAAGATCATACTCAAGATGGTGTTGAATCCCCAAGTGATGCCCAAGATCAAGTTCTCTCATCCAAGCAAGTTCAAGATCAAGAGCAAGCTCAAGATCAAGAACAAGCTCAAGACGATGCTCAAGATGATCAAGTAACCGCTCCTCAACAATCTCCGGAGGATGAATTAGAGCGCCGTGCCGCCAAGATCGCATCCAGGCTATCCACCAAAGATCATCTCATGACAAATGTGCTTGGAAGCTTAATAAAGGGGGTAAGCACTCGTAGACAATTAGCAAACTATTGTGAACATAACGCGTTTGTCTCTTGTGTTGAATCCCAAATGGTCTATGAGGCGCTCGAGGATCCGGATTGGCTTAATGCCATGCATGAAGAACTCAACAACTTTGAGCACAACAAGGTGTGGAGATTGGTGCCAAGGCCAACGGGGAACCATAATGTCATTGGAACCAAGTGGATATTCAAGAACAAGCAAGATTCTCATGGGATTATCATTCACAACAAGGCTCGTTTGGTAGCTCAAGGCTACTCCCAAGTCGAGGGTATCGACTACGGTGAAACCTTTGCTCCCGTTGCTCACCTTGAATCCATTCGCATGTTGATTGCTTATGCTTCTCATCATAACTTTAAGTTACAACAAATGGATGTGAAGAGTGCTTTTCTTAAAGGTCCTATTAATGAGTTGGTGTATGTCAAGAATCCCCCCGGGTTCGAGGATCCCTATTTTCCCGATCATGTGTACCAACTCGATAAGGCACTCTATGGCATTAAGCAAGCCCCACATGCGTGGTATGACCACCTTACCGAGTTGTTGCAAGATCACGGTTTTGAAATTGGGAAAATCGACCCCACTCTTTTTATTAAGAAGGTCAAAGGGGAGTTGTTTGTGTGCCAACTATATGTTGATGATATTATCTTTGGTTCCCCTAACAAAGTCTTCAATGAGGAATTTCCCGCTCTCATGACCTCCAAGTTCAAGATGTCCATGATGGGATAGTTGAAGTTCTTTCTTGGGTTCGAGGTCAAGCAAAGAAGAGAAGAAACCTTCATCAACCAAGCCAAATACACTCAAGACATGCTCAAGACATTCAAGCTAAGTGATGTCAAGCCGGCTTCCACTCCAATGCCCGTCAAAGGCCAACTTGACATAGATCCGAATGGTAAAGTGGTGGATCAAAAGGTATATCACTCCATGATTGGATCATTCGAAAGTGCAACTATCCCTGGGTGGTTTTGGTAATTCCTAACAACATATAGCTCATTGAGCTAACATTATTCCAAGATTAATATTTTAGGAAAAGCTCAATGAATGGCATGGCATGGATGAGGAAAGTGGATCCCTCAAAATTCTAAGGACAAAAAGTTTGGCTCAAGCTTCAAGATCAAGACTCTACATTTTATATTTTAATGATCCAAGATCACATTGAGTCTATAGGAAAAGCCAACACTATCAGGGAGGGATGAGGTGTTGCTTAATGGCTTGCTTGCTCAAATTGCTTAGTGATATGCTCCAAAATCCTCAACTACCTTCCCACATCCACATTTGACCTAAACCAAAAGTCAAACTTGGCCCCACCGATTCTATCTATCCGGCGCCACCGAGTTTCAAATGTCATAGCCACTGCCACAAACCCTAGGAAAATCGGTTTCACCGATAGGGATCTCGGTCTCACCGAGATGGGATTGTAATCTCTCTGTTGCCCTTCGTAACGTTTCGGTCTTACCGAGATGAGCGATCGGTCCCACCGAGATTGCAATGTAAACTCTCTGTTTCCCTTTCGTAACATTTCGGTCTCACCGAGATGAGCGAATCGGTCCCACCGAGTTTACCTGACCAACTCTCTGGTTAGCTTATTACCAAAATCGGTCCCACCGAGTTCATGTAATCGGTCACACTGAGATTACGTTATGCCCTAACCCTAACCATATCGGTCCTACCGAGTTGCATCTCAGTCCCACCGAAAACCCTAACGGTCACTAGGTTTGCTGAATCGGTCTGACCGAGTTTAACCATTCGGTCCCACCGAGTTTGGCAAATTGTGTGTAACGGTTAGATTCTGTGTGGAGGCTATATATACCCCTCCACCCACTCTTCATTCGTGGGGAGAGAGCCATCAGAACATACCTACACTTCCAATACACATTTTCTGAGAGAGAACCACCTACACTTGTGTTGAGGTCAAGATATTCCATTCCAACCATATGAATCTTGATCTCTAGCCTTCCCCAAGTTGCTTTCCATTCAAATCTTCTTTCCACCAAATCCAAATCCTATGAGAGAGAGTTGAGTGTTGGGGAGACTATCATTTGAAGCACAAGAGCAAGGAGTTCATCATCAACACACCATTTGTTACTTCTTGGAGAGTGGTGTCTCCTAGATTGGCTAGGTGTCACTTGGGAGCCTCCGACAAGATTGTGGAGTTGAACCAAGGAGTTTGTAAGGGCAAGGAGATCGCCTACTTTGTGAAGATCTACCGCTAGTGAGGCAAGTCCTTCGTGGGCGACGGCCATGATGGAATAGACAAGGTTGCTTCTTCATGGACCCTTCATGGGTGGAGCCCTTCGTGGACTCACGCAACTGTTACCCTCCGTGGGTTGAAGTCTCCATCAACGTGGATGTACGATAGCACCACCTATCGGAACCACGACAAAAACATCCGTGTCTCCAATTGCGTTTGAATCCTCCAAACCCTTCCCTTTACATTCTTGCAAGTTGCATGCTTTACTTTCCGCTGCTCATATACTCTTTTGCATGCTTGCTTGAATTGTGTGGAGATTGCTTGACTTGTTCTAAGATAGCTAAAATCTGCCAAGAACTAAAATTGGGAAAAGGCTAGATTTTTATTTGGTCAAGTAGTCTAATCACCCCCCCTCTAGACATACTTTCGATCCTACAAGTGGTATCAGAGCTTTGGTCTCCATTTGCTTTGATTTCCATAGCTTTTGGTGGTCATAGACTTGGTTTCACAACCTAGGAGAGTATGGCGTCTAGCAAGGGAAATTATCACCGTAGAGGTCCTTACTTTGATGGTACTAATTTTGCTAGTTGGAAGCATAAGATGAAAATACATATTCTAGGACATAACCCCGCCGTTTGGGCTATTGTGTGTGTTGGCTTGCAAGGTGAATTCTTTGATGGGAGAGAACCGAATAGTGAAGCTACCACGGATGAGTTGAAGATGCTACAATACAATGCTCAAGCTTGTGATATCCTCTTCAACGGATTGTGCCCCAAAGAATTCAACAAAATCAGCCGTCTTGAGAATGCAAAGGAAATTTGGGATACTTTGATTGACATGCATGAAGGTACTGACTCCATCAAGGAATCCAAGTTGGATGTGCTTCAAAGTCAACTTGACAAGTTCAAAATGAAGGATGGTGAAGGTGTCGCTGAAATGTACTCTAGGCTTGCTCTTATCACAAATGAGATTGCCGGCTTAGGGAGTGAAGAGATGACTGATAGATTCATCATCAAGAAGATCCTAAGAGCCTTGGATGGAAAATATGATACCGTGTGCACATTGATCCAAATGATGCCCAATTACAAAGATCTCAAGCCAACGGAAGTCATCGGAAGAATTGTTGCTCATGAGATGTCACTCAAGGATAAAGAGGAACTTCACAACAAATCAAGTGGTGCTTACAAAGCCTCATGTGAAGCCCCCACATCATCGAGTGAGAAACAAACCTTCAATGAAGAATTGAGCTTAATGGTGAAGAACTTCAACAAGTTCTACAAGAGTAGAAGCGAAGAGAGAAGCTCCAAATCAAGGTCGTACAATGACAAAAGATCTTCTAGTCGAGAGCGAAACTGCTACAATTGTGAAAGGCCCGAACACTATTCCAATGAGTGTACGGACCCCTACAAGAGAAGAGAAGATTCTCCCAAGAGAAGAAGTAGAAGAGAAGAATCACCATCTAGAGAAAGAAGGAGTAGAGATGATCATTATGAACGAAGACCCTCACGGAGAAGCAAGGATTCGGAAAGAAAGGACAAGTCATCAAGGAGCTACACAAAACGAAGACACCAAGCTCATGTTGGTGAATGGGTATCCGGCTCCGACTCCGACAACCACTCCGAGAGAAGCTATCACTCCGACTCCGAATATACTCAAGATGAAGGTGTTGCCGGTCTAGCACTTGTGACAACCAACTCCTACGACATATTTGACTCACCAAATGAAGGAGTTGGAACATGCTTCATAGCTAAAGGCCCAAAGGTATCACACCCCGAGTATGTTGATTTCAATAGTGATGAAGATGACTTGTTAGGTGATGATGATTTACTTGTTGACAACTCTAGTGATGAATACTATGATGAAACATCAATTAATCATGCTAATCAAGATAAAACGAATGACAATGATAAGGAGAAGATTGAGTCTCTAACTAAAGAACTAAACACTATTAAGTTAGCTCATGAAACTATCTTAGGAGATCATCGAGAACTTTTAAGGACTCATGAGAAATTGCGCTTTGAAAAGCTCAACCTTGATCAAGTGGATGTGTTCTTAAAAGCAATCAATGATGATCTTCGCAAGAAAAATGTTCTTCTTACATTGCCAAGCGTTTACTCTTATCCACTTACATGCCTCAAGTCAAGTCTAGTAACAACAACAAGAAAGATTCTTCCTCTAGTAGTAACAATAATCATGCTAAATCCAATATTGTTGCTTCTAGTAGTTCTCTTGATTCCACTAATGATTCTCTTAGCCAAATTACACTTGAGCAAGAAAATAGCTTATTGAAGGGAATTATAGAGAAAGGTGTTTACAAGAGCCTTGCCAGAAGTAAGCAATTCGAGGAAATTGTACGCAAGCAAGGAATGCACCGAAAGAATCAAGGTGTTGGTTTTGAACGAAAGTTCAATGCCAATGGAGTTGAGTGGGAAGAAGATCAATACCCCAAGACGAAGTTTGTTCCTCAACAAGAGAAGTATGATCCTACTTCTCTCAAAGGGACACAAGCTCAAGATGATCTTCCACCAAAAGACCACAGAGTGAGGAAATTGATGCATTTGAAGAAGCTCCTAAGGCCTTGGTCAAGTGGGTTCCCGAGACTACTTCAAGTTCCACTTCATCAAGTATAACTACAACACCGAGGATTCCCATCAAGATGGTGTGGATCCCGAGGTAGAAGAACTAGAGAGTTCTTGAGGGTGACTCCGCCAACATACTTCACTCTTATCATCTTGGCAAGAACAAGTGCAATCAACCTCCATATCTTGCACTAGTTCAAGGAGCCACAAACCCTCTTGTTGGTAAGACAAGGGACAAGGTAACCTAAAAGCTTTCATAGACATCATCTTGTGTGTGCATCACTCTATGTCTATGGATATCCGTGTTTGTTCCTTGTGGGACTAACCCGTGTAGGTATAGAAAGTGCAACTCACTCCAATAGATAGCTCCAAATGATCTACATCAACATTGAGCATCCACATATTCAACATATACATGAAGTCATCATCGACAAAACCCAAGGTTAGTTCATCCCTCTTAGGGGGGATCTCACATCTAGGGGGAGCTTTACTCTAAGAATTGAGCTAAAGCAACTCTAATGGTGTGAACACAACAATGCTTTATGTAAAAGTGGTAACCCCACTTGTGCTTAAACGATGAGTATGACCTATGATCAAATGTTCTCATTTGACTCCTAAGTCAATATACTCATATATAGATGACCTAGTCATCGCAAATTGTTTGATAGATGCTAGAATTGGTTGTGCATGCTTTGCCACATATTTCAATTGCCATTTTATTGTGTGAGCATGTTGATTGCATATTTTACTCATTCGAGGACATCCACTTGTTGTTTTGATTGATTGGTTTTCTTTTCTTTTGCCAAGTGGATGGACAAGAATGCCTAAGAACCCTCTCTAGCTATCTATGCTTTTCTCGTCTCGAACTCTATTCATGCTGCATCACAAAATTTGATCAGGTCAGATTTGAACCATGTCGTGGTTCTAAGCCTGACAGTAGAGTGGGGGGTAGGTATGGAGAGGCAAGGTCCTAGCTATGGAGAGGTTGTAAGCACAAAGGATGTACGAGTTCAGGCCCTTCTCGGAAGAAGTAACAACCCTACGTCTCGGAGCCCGGAGGCGGTCGAGTGGATTATGAGTGTATGAACTACAAGGTGCCGAACCCTTCTGCCTGTGGAGGGGGGTGGCTTATATAGAGTGCGCCAGGACCCCAGCCAGCCCACGTAGGAGAGGGTTTAAGGTGAGTTAAGTCTGGGGCGTTACTGCTAACGCCCCACATAAAGGCCTTTACTATCATAAAGTCTACTTGATTACAGGCCGTTGCAGTGCAGAGTGCCTCTTGACCTCCTGGTGGTCGAGTGAGTCTTCGTGGTCGAGTCCTTCAGGCCAGTCGAGTGAATCCTCGTTGGTCGACTGGAAGGCGACCTCTTCTAAGGATGTCCTAGGGTAAGTTACTTGGATCAGGTCCATGACCCTACCCTAGGTACATAACCCCATCATTAGCCCCCGAATGGATTGAGGCTTCGAGTGAAGAAGGAGTTGATGTCGTTTCCGATTAACCTTTGCACTCCGGTTGTGCGCTGTTCTGGACCAAAGAATCCCTTTGTCGACAGGAAACAACTTGCCTTCAGTCGACTTGATCCATTCTGTTTTTGCGTCGAGTGATCTTTCAGGCTTCGACGATCTCCGAGCGACGGATCGCCGAAAACACCGCGCCTGACAGACTGATTTGTTGCTCGCGGATTCCGCGGGATGCGAAATTTCGGGGCGCGCGCGAAGTGGGGCGGACCGCGGCGTTCGGATGGGACGGGGCATGGACGCCTCGATCTCCGCGCCACCTTTTTCGCCACGTATCCCGTCTGCATAACTGTTCCAGATATGATTAGATCGACCGGGCCCACCTGTCATCCACTCGGAAGGGACCTTATAAATGTGCCCGGCGAGGATTCCTGTGCTGCGCCTTAGCATTCTCCCCCTCTCTCTGCTTCCTTCCTCCCTGCTCAGCGTGCTCGCTCTCGCCCCCGCACCACTTCCCTTCGCGCATCTCGCCGGCGACCATGGCCAAGGAGAAGACGGCGGCGCTGGAGCGTGCAAAGAAGGCGTCGGCGTCGGAGAAGGCGAAGGGGAGATCCACCAGCCGCGGAGGGTCCTCGTCCAGATCCCGCCTGCCAAAAGGCTGGGTCCAAGGAGACTGGATCCAGTCGACCATCACGGAGAATGACCTCCTCGACATGGCCAACGAGGGCTTGATCCCCCACGGAGCTGCGAGGCTTCCAGGGAAGGAGTGGCAGCCCCAGCCAGAAGAGGGTGAGTGTGTGCTTTTGGCCACCCATGTTGATCGCGGGTTTTCCTTGCCGCCGAGTGTTTTCTTTCGTGGCTTTTTGAACTTCTTCGGAGCGCAGCTCCACCACTTTACCCCAAACTCCATTGCCTATCTTGCCGCGTTCGTGTCCATGTGTGAGGGTTTCTTGGGCTGTCGACCGCACTGGGGTTTGTTCAAACATATATTCACGTGTCGATCTCAGACCGTGAAGAAGGCGAGCCCAGGTGATGAGAGAACCCGAGTCGTCCAAATGTGCGGAGGCCTGGGGATTCAGGTGAGGAATAAGAGCACGTTCCCGCCCATGACCTTTCCCGAGTCCGTCAGAGGCTGGCAGTCGACTTGGTTCTACTGCCAGGTCCAGTCGACGCCAGGGCAGTCGAGTGGACTCCCTCCGTTCACCATGGACCGAGTGAGCAAGCCTTCCCCTCTGAAGCTGATTCCGGAGGAGAAAGCTGATGTGAAGATGTTGATGGAGCGCGTGGTGCAGTTGGTTCGGGAGGGAGTGACGGGCATGGACCTCCTGGAGGTTTTCCTCAGGCGTCGCATCCAGCCTCTCCAGTTCCGGAGCCACTGCATGTGGTTGTACTGTGGGACCGAAGACGAGACTAGAGTCCATCCAGAAGCAGTCGACGATGTCACTCTGGAAAGATGGATGGCAGCCGTCACCGGAAACAAGGACAACCCACGCGGAGCCAGAAGGATTCCCCCACTTGACCACAACAGCGACTCAAACAAGGTACACTTGCTCTGCTCTCCACTGCGCCCTTGTCGTATTCATTTCTGTTAACCCCGCCGACTGGTCGACTGATCCTTGTCTGGGCATCTGCTAGGCCCTCACCGAGCTGTACTCGATGCCCAATGGGGCACAAGCTTCGACTGAGGAGGGCGAGGCGAGCGGGGGCGAGAGCCAGGAAGAGGAGGAATGGGACTCGGATGTTGCAGAGGATGATGACGACGATGATGATGATGTCGGTGATGAAGACGACGTCGAGGACGAGGAAGAGGAGGAGGAGGAGGTCGTACCGCCGCGCTCAGAAAGGCGGTCGAAGCTTGTCCACGACCCTTCAACCGAACGCGGTAAGGGGGTTGTGACCGCCACTCAGTCGACCAAGCGCCCTCGGACCACCTCTCCGGTGCCGACTGAAAAGGCGCCGAAGCAGCCCAGGGCGGCCTCGTCGAAGCCGATCAAACTCTTGCCGAAGATGAAGGTGTCCATCCCCACCATATCAGGGTAACTGTGCTGCTCATATTTTCTTATTCTGTGTGAACTTTATCTCTGGTCGACGTTGAAGTTAGTCGACTGATCCTTTGGAGTTGCAGTGCTGCTACTTCTGAGACCTCGGCCCGGGCTGATGACCACGAGATGGAGGATGCAGCAACTTCGAACCCAGGTACTGTATTCTTAACACCGTTCTTAGTCGACTGACTCGCGATCTCTGATCCTGATTCTTCTCCGCAGCTCCACCCAACACTGTTATCAATCTTCCTGACGACGACGAGGATGAAGAACCACTGACACGCAGGAGGAGTCGGAAAGCGTCCGCCAGTAAGGTGCCTCAGGATGTGACGGCGCCTGAGATTCTGACTGTGGAGGAAGAGAACACCACTCGACACATGGTGTCCTTCGCAAATCCACTGACGAGTGCTCAGCAGCCCTCCCTCTTCACGACGCACCACGTCCCCGAGGACCAAGCTGGCGCAGCGAAGGAAGCAATACGCCAGGCGGGACTCATGATGGAGCAGCTGAAGACCATCCGGGATGCGAGCCAGGCAGCTTATGACGCCAGTTCTGCCCTCCAAAGCAATGTCCAGGTCAGTCGACCACTGTTTGTTCTGTTGGATATGCTACCAAAAACTTTTCTTTTCCGGAATTTATAGTAGTCACCCAGTGGGTGTGTCGAATAAACTCCGTGTTAGCGGGGGCACGCTGAGTGCACCCGCTGGGTGTAGTCCCCAAGGCTAAGGTCGACTGCTGGCAGTCGGCCTTAGGCTTTATGATGTCAATCTTTCTGTCAGTCGACTGGTCGACTGGATTTCACAAACCGGTGGGGGCACGCTGAGTGCACCCACTGGGTGTAGTCCCCAAGGCTAAGGTCGACTGCTGGCAGTCGGCCTTAGGCTTTATGACGTCAATTTTTCTTTCAGTCGACTATGTCGACTGGATTTCACAAACCGGTGGGGGCACACTGAGTGCACCCACTGGGTGTAGTCCCCGAGACTGTGGTCGACTGCTTGCAGTTGATCACAGTCTTAGAGAATGCATCTCTTTTTTTTTTGAGGTCGACTGGTCGACTTTGTCTTCATCGGGATTAGTGGGGGCACGCTGAGTGCACCCACTGGGTGTAGTCCCCGAGACTACGGTCGAATGCTTGTATTTGGCTGTAGTCTTAGAAACGTGTGTTTTTCCCTTTTTCACTCGGAAGTGAATTATATTTGACATTTAGTCGATTGGTTCTTCGCAGAACTCCTGTGATCTTGTGGCTCGCTACTCAGAGCTGGAACAAAAACATACTCAAGTCGAGCTGAGCTTGAAGCTGGTTCAGGAGAAGCTGACAAAGGCAAAGGAGGAGACCGAAGGTATGTTTGGTGAGACCCTGACGACTGCTTTTCCCCTTGCTTGTTTCAAAATCTGATCTTGCTGTAACTTGCAGGTAAGGTAAGGGAGGCCCAGCAGAAGAAAGACCTTGAGCTAGCTGAGAAGATCAAGCTTGCTGACGAGAAGTTAGCTTCAGTCACCAAGCTCGAACAAGACAATACCAATCTGAAAGCTGCTCTTGGGATTGCCAACAAGGAGGTCAGTCGACTGAAAACTGATAAAGCTGCCCTGACCGACCAAGTCAGCAAATTGACTGAGAAGAAAACTGAACTGGAGGCCTTCCTGAGTGGCCTTGCCAAGAAGCTGTTTCTTATGCTTGAAGGTAAACCTCCATGTTTGGCAAACATTTCCAATTGTGGCTTTTTCCATTCGACTATCCCCTTGACTTAGTGATCATCCTTGCAGAATTTTGTCAAAACTTTGAAGAAGAAACCAGCCGACTGGAGCCAAACCTCGACCCCGTCAATTCTCCGGTGAACGACGAAGTTGCCATGGATGTTTTCCGACTGGAGTCTCGTGTTGCAGCTGTCGTGGACTATCTCGCAAGGCTGAAGGCCGCCACATCTCGCATCGACTCGACGCTCTGGCCTGAGGAGACACTTCAGAATGACCTTGAGTCGCTGATGGCCCGCTTGAACACGATCCCTGGTCGAGTGCAGGAGTGGAAGAAGTCCTCGGCTCGGTGTGGTGCAGATGTCGCTCTGTGTCTGGCCCGAGTCCACTGCAAAGATGCGCGAGAAGAGAAGCTGGCGGCCCTTCGGGTGGCCAATACCAAGAAGCACGACTTCAGGTCCTTTATGGAAACTTTCCTTGCAGCTGCCACTCGGATCGCCGACGGGATTGACCTTGATGAATTTGTTGCACCTTCCAGCCCTCCACAGGAGGGGTAAAAAACTTCTTCTGGCTCGACGCTTTAAATTTGCCTCGGTATGCCGAGTGGAATTGTAACCGACAAACCTTAACATGCTTGACGCCTGAGCACTTTCGGTTCCTTTAGATGTCGATTTGGTGCTTGAATACGATTGCCTTCGGCTCGGAATGTCTTTTGCAGGTTCAAAGCAAGGTGCCTGTACTGCAAGCGACTTATTCTTTAGTCCACTTAGGCGAGCACTGGGCTGCAGCTAAGCCCTCCGAATGAGAGGGTTGCTCTCCACTCGGCAGGGTTTTTATACCTTAGGCGAGCACATGGCTGCAGCTAAGCCTCCGAGTGAGAGGGTTGCTCTTCATTCGGTAGGATTTTTATAACTTAGGCGAGCACATGGCTGCAGCTAAGCCTCCGAGTGAGAGGGTTGCTCTTCACTCGGTAGGATTTTGATAACTTAGGCGAGCACATGGCTGCAGCTAAGCCCCCGAGTGAGAGGATTGCTCTTCACTCGGTAGGATTTTTATAACTTAGGCGAGTGCTTGGACTGCAGCTAAGCCCCCGAGTGAGAGGGTTGCTCTTCACTCGGTAGGATTTTTATAACTTAGGCGAGTGCTTGGATTGCAGCTAAGCCCCCGAGTGAGAGGGTTGCTCTTCACTCGGTAGGATTTTTATAACTTAGGTGAGTGCTTGGACTGCAGCTAAGCCCCCGAGTGAGAGGGTTGCTCTTCACTCGGTAGGATTTTTATAACTTAGGCGAGTGCTTGGACTGCAGCTAAGCCCCCGAGTGAGAGGGTTGCTCTTCACTCGGTAGGATTTTTGTAACTTAGGCGAGCACGAGGCTGCAGCTAAGCCTCCGAGTGGAAGGCTGGCTTACCACTCGGTAGGATTTTGATAACTTAGGCGAAACGGATTCGCAGCTAAGCCTCCGAGTGGGAGTCTGGCTCACCACTCGGTAGGATTTTTACAAACTTAGGCGAAACGGATTCGCAGCTAAGTCACCCACTAAGGGGAATTTCATTGGACAAAAATAAAAAGTGACAGATATTATGGAGGAACTATGACACTATTACTTTGAGGTCCATGAACTACAAAAGTACTTTATTGCAACTCATCCGAATGATAAAACTTAAGTGTAGAATGGGCGGAGTAGCTCCGCGTTCCAAGCTCGGGGCTCGTCGAAATTATGCTCGACGTTGTAAAGACGGTACGCCCCATTGTGGAGGACCTTGGTGACTATGAAGGGGCCTTCCCAAGAAGGAGCAAGCTTGTGTGGTTTGTGCTGATCCACTCGGAGAACCAAATCTCCTTCCTGGAAGGCTCGACCTCTCACATTTCGGGCGTGGAAACGGCGCAGATCTTGTTGGTAGATGGTCGACCGGATCAGAGCCATCTCCCTTTCTTCCTCTAAAAGGTCGACTGCGTCCTGCCGCGCTTGTTCAGCTTCTGCTTCGTT
Source organism: Triticum dicoccoides (assembly GCF_002162155.2). NCBI lineage: Eukaryota > Viridiplantae > Streptophyta > Magnoliopsida > Poales > Poaceae > Triticum > Triticum dicoccoides. The sequence goes on from NC_041382.1 coordinate 524,295,823, forward strand.
GTAGATTTCGACTCGGGGAGCATTATGCAGAAGATCACTTGGTAAGACCGCTTCGGCTCCGTAGACCAAGAAGAATGGAGTTCTTTCGGTCGACCGATTAGGTGTGGTCCGCAGTCCCCAGAGTACAGAGGGAAGTTCATCGACCCAAGCTCCAGCCGCGTGTTTGAGATCACGCATCAGTCGAGGCTTCAATCCCTTAAGAATCAGTCCATTAGCTCGTTCTGCTTGTCCATTCGACTGCGGATGGGCGACTGAAGCGTAGTCGACCCGTGTGCCCTGGGAGTCGCAGAAAGCTCTGAATTCCTCTGAGTCAAAGTTCGACCCATTATCCGTAATGATGTTGTGCGGGACTCCATATCTGAATATTAGTTCCCTGATGAAGCTAACAGCAGTACCGGTGTCAAGGCTCTTGATTGGTTTAGCCTCGATCCACTTGGTGAACTTGTCGACTGCCACCAGTACATGCGTGAAACCGCTTCGTCCTGTTCTCAAAGGACCGACCGTGTCCAGCCCCCAAACTGCAAAAGGCCAGACGAGTGGGATGGTCTTCAAAGCTGACGCAGGCTTGTGCGACATATTCGAGTAGAACTGACATCCCTCGCACTTATCCACTATCTCTTTTGCCATCTCATTCACCTTGGGCCAGTAAAATCCGGCTCGGTATGCTTTGGCCACGATGGTCCGAGAGGACGCATGATGACCACAGGTCCCCGAGTGAATATCATTGAGGATGAGTCGACCTTCTTCTGGTGTTATGCACTTCTGACCGACTCTAGTCGCGCTTTCTCTGTATAATTGTCCTTTGATTACGGTAAAGGCCTTAGATCGACGGACGATCTGTCGAGCCTCTTCCTCATCCTCCGGAAGCTCTTTCCTCAAGATATATGCAACATACGGAATCGTCCAGTCGGGAATGACCACCAAAACCTCCATGATCAAGTCGACCACCGCCGGGATTTCAACTTCAGTCGGATCTGTGGCGCTCTTGGGCTGCGGAGTTTCCTCGGTGAAAGGATCTTCTTTGACTGACGGAGTGTGTATATGCTCCAAGAACACACCACTCGGAATGGCTTCTCTCTTGGAACCTATCTTTGCTAGATCATTAGCTGCTTGATTTTTCAGTCGAACTTCTTTTCCAGCTTCCTCACTGCACTGCAGTATCCAGTCATGGCTGGGCTTCTCGCGTCCCACTCTTTCATCACCTGATTGACCACTAAATCCGAGTCGCCATAGACCATTAGGCGACGGACGCCGAGTGAAATGGCCATGCGCAACCCATATAGGAGGGCCTCATATTCTGCCTCATTGTTGGAGGAATCAAAGTGAATCTGGAGCACATATCTGAGCTTATCTCCTCTGGGGGAAACCAGGACAACCCCAGTACCGGAACCATTCAACATCTTAGAGCCATCAAAAAACATGGTCCAATGCTCCGAGTGAACTTCAGTCGGCTGCTGTTGTTCAATCCACTCGGCGAGGAAATCTGCTATCGCCTGGGACTTAATGGCTTTCTTTGCCTCAAACTTGATATCAAGGGGAAGAAGTTCAATCGCCCATTTGGCCACTCGACCAGTTGCATCTCTGTTGTGCAAAATCTCTGATAGTGGAGCGTCGCTGACGACTGTGATGGAATGGTCAGAGAAATAATGAGCAACCTTCTTTGTGGTCATGTATATTCCATACACAAGCTTCTGATAATGAGGATATCTCTGCTTGGATGGAGTCAAGACTTCAGACAAATAATACACTGGGCGCTGAACTTTGAGAGCTTTTCCTTCTTCTTCCCGCTCGACCGTTAGCACAGTACTGATGACTTGTCCTGTGGCTGCGATGTAGAGCAACAGAGGCTCTTTGCTGATTGGAGCAGCAAGCACCGGCTGGGTGGAGAGCAGAGCTTTTAGCTCGGCAAACGCTGCATCAGCTTCTGGAGTCCACTCGAACTTGTCAGCCTTCTTCATCAGTCGGTAAAGAGGCAGTGCCTTTTCACCGAGTCGTGAGATGAATCGACTTAATGCGGCCAAGCATCCAGTAAGCTTCTGGACATCGTGCACTCGCACAGGGCGTTTCATTCAGAGAATAGTGCCAATCTTCTCTGGGTTAGCGTCGATTCCCCGTTCGGAAACGAGAAAACCGAGTAACTTGCCACCAGGAACTCCAAATGTGCACTTTGATGGATTGAGCTTGATATCATACCTTCTGAGGTTGGCAAATGTTTCGGCGAGGTCAGCGAGCAGGTCGGAACCTTTTCGTGACTTGACAACAATATCATCCATATAAGCTTCCACATTCCGACTGATTTGAGTGAGTAGACACTTCTGAATCATTCGCATAAATGTGGCTCCGGCATTCTTGAGGCCGAATGGCATGGTGATATAGCAGAAGCACCCGAATGGAGTGATGAAAGCTGTTTTTACCTCATCGGGCCCGTACAGACGGATCTAGTGGTACCCGGAGTAAGCATCTAAAAAAGACAACCTCTCGCATCCCGCGGTCGAGTCAACAATTTGATCTATGCGAGGGAGAGGAAAGTGATCTTTCGGGCAGGCCCGGTTGATGTGCTTGAAATCAATGCACATTCGGAGCGACTTGTCCTTCTTAGGAACCATGACGACATTAGCGAGCCACTCGGAGTGGTATATCTCTCGGATAAATCCTGCCGCCAACAGTCGAGCCACTTCTTCACCGATGGCCTTTCTCTTCTGGACGACGGACCGCCGAAGATGCTCTTTGACTGGTTTTGCAGACGAGTCGACTCTTAGGCGATGCTCAGCCAGTCCCCTGGGAACACCTGGCATGTCAGCGGGCTTCCATGCAAAAATGTCCCAGTTCTCACGGAGGAACTGGATGAGCGCTTCTTCCTATTTTGGGTCGAGTGTTGTGGAGATGCGGGTTGGAGCTGCTTCGGGGTCGGTCGGGTGAATGTGAACAGGCTTCGTCTCACCGGACGACTGGAATGCAGACTCTGTGGCGGGCTTCTTGGATCGCAGCAAGTCACTCGGATCTGCGTTTTGCTTGTATTCTTCGAACTCGACCGCTGTCACTTGGGAATCGGCAATCTTGGAGCCCTTCTGAAAGCACTCCTCTGCCTTTTTCCTATCACCGGTGACAGTGATCACACCTTTGGGACCGGGCATCTTCAATTTGAGGTACACGTAACATGGTCGAGCCATGAATCGTGCATAGGCTGGTCTCCCCAAAATGGCATGATATGCACTTTGAAAATCCACGACCTCAAACGTCAACTTTTCTTTGCGAAAATGCTTCGAATCACCAAACACTACGTCCAAAGCTATCTGGCCGAGTGACTCGGCCTTCTTCCCTGGTATAACTCCATGAAAGCTCATGTTACTAGTGCTCAGTCGGGACATCGGAATGCCCATACCTTTCAATGTGTCTGCATATAACAGATTCAGCCCACTTCCACCATCCATCAGCACCTTTGTCAGTCGAGTGCCTTCGACAACTGGATCGACCACCAAAGCTTGCCTCCCAGGGGTGGCAATATGAGTCAGGTGATCAGATTGGTCGAATGTGATGGGTGTTTGAGACCACTTCAGATAATTTGCCTTTGCTGGGGCAACCATGTTCACCTCTCGGTTAATCACTTTCAGTCGACTTCTGCTTTCCACATCTGCAAAGATCATCAGAGTGGAGTTGATATGCGGATATCCTCCCTCACTGTCCTCTTTGTCTTCGGCCTTGTCCGACTCCTTCTCTTTGTCCTTAGACTGTTTTCCCTGAAACTGCTGGATCAGGAGTCGACATTGGCGAGTGGTGTGCTTTGGGTAAATGATATTCCCCTCTTCGTCTTTCTTCGTGTGAATGTGACATGGCATATCCAACACGACGTTCCCTTCTTTATCCTTTACCTTCTTGGGGTTCCAGGATCCTTTTGGTTTCCCCTTAAACTTTCCTTGAGTCACGGCCAGAGCCTCTCCAGGAGCTGCCGGTTCAGCCCTCCGCTTCTGTTTCCGACTGGTGTTTCCCTTTTCCGACTGACTCGGCTTGTGCTTGCCGCTTCGGAGTCGGTCTTCTTCTTCGCCATTGGCGTACTTGGTAGCAATCTCCATCATCCGACTCAAGGTCATGTCACCGGTTCGACCAAATTTCAAACTCAGTTCTCTGTTCTTGACGCCGTCTTTGAAGGCGCAGACTGCCTGATGATCGGACACATTCTCTACAGTGTGGTGCAAAGTGATCCACCTCTGAATATACTCTCTGAGAGTCTCATTAGCTTTCTGCACGCAGACTTGCAACTTTGTCAATCCAGCTGGTCGCTTGCAAGTCCCTTCAAACGTTCTGACGAACACTCGGGACAGATCTTCCCAAGTGTAAATGCTGTTAGGAGGTAATTGAGTCAACCATGCCCTGGCAGAACCTTCCAACATGAGGGGCAAATGCTTCATGGCCACCTCGTCGTTCCCACCACCAATCTGAACTGCCACTCGGTAGTCTTCAAGCCAAGTTTCAGGCTTAGACTCACCAGTGAACTTGCTGACTCCTGTTGCCAACCTGAAACTGGGGGGATAACTGCGGCTCTGATAGCTCTGCTGAAACATTCAGGACCAGAAACATGCACTCAACTGCTTGTGGGTACATCTCTGTCGAGTGCGCCTCGATGGGCTCTGTTCCGGTCGACCAACCCTTGCACGATAATGGACCGCGCGTCGAAGCCTGGTTCTCTAGGGTCAACTGGAACTCTACGTCCTGTACTGTACTGACGCCTATCATCTGGCTGCCGAGGAGCGTAAGACCCACCCCTCGGAGGGGAATAGGGCACTCGACGCCTATCATCTCGGTCGAATCTGTCGCCATATTGATCTCGCCGATTCTCGTGCCCTTCGTGCCGCGGAGGCGATCTGGGGCTGTGAGCCGACTGAACCGTATTCATAGTGACGGATCGACTGTGAATTCTGTTGCGCGACTGAGACACGGCTGAATTCTGATCTCCTGCTGCCCGGAGCAGATCCCTGATCTGCAGCAAACCTCTGCCAGCTTCCGACCGCGAAGGCTGGATGGACTCTGCTATACGGGCCGCAGCTGCTAAATTCTGAATTGGGCTTCGATATACCTGAGTCGGCGGGAAGAGTTGACGTCGACTGGTGTCGGGAACTCGTTGCCGCGCGCGCTCGTCGAGCGCTCGCTGAAGGTTCTCCAGTCGAGTGCGCTCGGCCAAATTGGCCAGACGCGCCTCCTCCAAGGCACGAGCCTCGGGGGTTTCTCCTGCGATGGGAATACGCAGGGGATCCTCGTTCCTGCGGCGAAGTTCCTCTCTTTGCAGAGAGTCGAGTGGCTCGGGCTGGTACTCTTCGTAGCCTCGTGCAGGGTCGCCGCCGTCACCTGCTCCACCACCACGGGCGAAGCCAGGAGGGCTGTGGGGCCCATCGACCATCAAGATTTCCGCCGCTGGATCACTGCTTCCGCACTCGGATGCAGTCTCTACGGAGTCAGTCGACTGATCGAACAAGCCGTAGAGAGATTCGTTGGGCTCGATTGCCGCAACTTGGGTAGTGGCCGATTGGCGAGCCACCGCGTGACTCACCCATCGCTGAAGCCTCGACCGGCCTGAGCGCTTGCGCTGGCGGGAGACCGGGAGGGTGGACGATGGAGGAGCCGACCGATACTGGGTCGACGGTTGCCGCAGCAGAACGCCGCGGACACATGCGCGAAAATGCGTCGCACCGCGAACGGGGAGCGCATCTACGTCGAGCGGAGCCTCCTGGAGCCATGCGGAGTCGTCGGCGATGAAGGTGAGAGTGCCGAGACGGATCTCTTGACCCTCGACCAAAACTCCAGCAGACACCATGATGAAAGTACTCGGAAGAATCGCAACTTCTCCACAAAATCGCTAAAACACCTGCCCCACGGTGGGCGCCAACTGTCGTGGTTCTAAGCCTGACAGTAGAGTGGGGGGTAGGTATGGAGAGGCAAGGTCCTAGCTATGGAGAGGTTGTAAGCACAAAGGATGTACGAGTTCAGGCCCTTCTCGGAAGAAGTAACAGCCCTACGTCTCGGAGCCCGGAGGCGGTCGAGTGGATTATGAGTGTATGAACTACAAGGTGCCGAACCCTTCTGCCTGTGGAGGGGGTGGCTTATATAGAGTGCGCCAGGACCCCAGCCAGCCCACGTAGGAGAGGGTTTAAGGTGAGTTAAGTCTGGGGCGTTACTAGTAACGCCCCACATAAAGGCCTTTACTATCATAAAGTCTACTTGATTACAGGCCGTTGCAGTGCAGAGTGCCTCTTGACCTCCTGGTGGTCGAGTGAGTCTTCGTGGTCGAGTCCTTCAGGCCAGTCGAGTGAATCCTCGTTGGTCGACTGGAAGGCGACCTCTTCTAAGGATGTCCTAGGCTAAGTTACTTGGATCAGGTCCATGACCCTACCCTAGGTACATAACCCCATCAAACCACTCTGTGTGAGGAGCACTCAGAGTCCCCGATTCGTCATAGACTTAAACTTCCAAAACTTCTTTGTGTGTTTCGGTCTGACCGATTCCTCTATTTCGGTCATACCGAGATCACTAAGTCGATCTAGGTTTTCAATCTCGGTGTAACCGATTTGAACTTTTCGGTCACACTGAATTGCTATAACTGTCAACAGTTATGCATCTCGGTGCCACCGAGGTGTTCCACTCGGTCACACCGACAGGGTCGGGCTATATATACTCACGGGCAAAATTTTGGAAATTTCTCCGAAACCCCTTCGCCCGCGCATAGCTCGCTCTGCCTCCTGGGTCTCCAGATCGTTCTCCTCATCGCCAGCCGCCTCCTGTCGCTGGTCTCCACCACCGTCAACGGAATTCTTCCCCACCGTTGCCACCGTAGCGAGTTCATCGCCGAAGTAGGGTATGGACTCGATCACAGTGCTATCCCCGTCCGATTCCTAGCACATTGTGTTCATTATGATTCTTACCATGATTGAAATGCTTCTATCTAGTCAAAACACTCCGTAGATTAGAGTTGAATCAAAAATTTAGGGTTAGGTTTCCGCCGAAACCATCTCGGACCCACCGGGTTGCAGAACTCGGTTCCACCGATTCGGCCAAGGCCATTGCACATGTGGTTCTCGGTCTGACCGAGTTCAGGACTTTGTGAAACCCTAGCAGTCTCGGTGCCACCGAACTGTGACTCGGTCTGACCAAGTTCACTAGTTTAGGTTCCAACAGCTGCTTCGGTATCACCGAGTTTGCAAATCGGTTAATCCGAAATGCTTTCTGTGGAAAACTAAAACTAAGTTTTTGACTCATTCTTTTGCAAAAACCTCTGCATTTTGTGATGCTCATCCACTCTATCTCATCTATATCTATTCAAAGGGTCTGCTGTCAGTGTTTGCAACATGTCTGACCAGAGTGACAGCCAGAACAGGTTAGAGGAGCAGGTTCACCTGAGTGAGGGCACTAGTCCTTCTAGCCGTTCAGATGATGGTAGCAGGAGCACCCCAAGCAATTTGCCAAAGGCTGCCACTAGAGCAAGCAAGAAGAAAACTTCAGAGTCTAAGGATGAAGACTATGTGGCCACTTAGGATGAGGCCACATCAAAGAAGAAAGTGGTTAAGAAGGAGTCCAGCTCAGCTGCAGTTAAGCCAGGAATGAAGATCAAAGGCTAGCAGGAAGACAACCGATGTCTAAGGCCAGAGCATCCTCTCAAGCATCTTTGGAATCTCAACCCAAAGATCCTGCTATAGAAGGAAAGAAAAGGAAGGAAAGGGTCAAGAAGACCATGGCCAGAGTGATTGGAAAGGCTTCCATGATGGAAGAAGAAGAGGAAGAAGAGGTTGCTGCACCAGCACCCAAGGGACAGAAGCTTATGGGTGATGCTATCAGGACAGGGGCTGCATCATCAAAGCCCAAAGAAGCACCCAAAGCTGCCTCCAAGCCCAAGACTGCACCAAAGAGAAATAGCAGAAACATACCAACTGCTGAGAAGAACAAGGCCCAGTGCCTGAGACTATTGCTGAAGAAGAAGATGAAGAGCATGTTCTGAGAAAATTGAAGCCAAAAATTCCAGACCATAATGATGCTCATCTTGTGGCTAAGAATATGAAGATCAGGAGAGACTCAGGACTGAGGAAATGGAGAGAGACAGCTCCATATGCTACCAGGAGAAGGACTGCTATTGATTACATGTTCCACACAAAGGAACAACAGGATTTCTATGAGACAGTGTTGTTGGACAAGAAGCCTATAGTGTGTGATATGAGGTGGGTCAACTGGACCTACATGAAGGAAAATGAGGAACACTATCCTGGTATGTTTGACAACTTCAGTGCTTGTGGAGTTGCAGACTTTGTTGGGCAGAAGCTCACAAAGTGGAATGAGGAGCTCATAATGCAATTCTACTCCACATCACACTTCTATCCAGATGGCAGGATAGTATGGATGTCCGAAGGTACAAGGTACCACTCAACTGTTGAGGAATGGGCAAATCTGATCAATGCTCCTAAGGAAGAAGAAGATGACTTGGATGTCTATGCCAAGAAGAAGATGGATCACAACTCTATGGCAAATATGTACAAGGAGATTCCTGAAGATGATCTTGAGACTCACCAGTTTGGGTCAGTAAAACACTTGCTATCAGGGCTGCCTACAATCAATTGGATCCTTAGGCACACTCTCTTGCCCAAGTCTGGTGATCACAGAATGATCAGAGGCCATGCAATTAACTTGCTACATATATTTGATGTGCCACAGAAGTTCAAGGTCATGAGCCTTATAGTTGAGACTATCAAGAGGACTGCAGCTGACCACAAAAGAAGTTGTGGATATGCCCCACAGATCCAGGAGTTGATAAACTCAAAGATGGCCACAAGCACATACTTGTTGGATAAGGAACACTTGCCTATCTATCCTGACTTCGAGGACAACCAAGTTGTGATGAATGAAGATGAACCCTCCTCAGTGCAAGCACAAGCAAAGAAGGAGAAGGCAAAGAAAGAGAAGGCTGCCAAGATGCCAACTCAAGAGGAGGCATCCGAGTACTTTTTGAAAAGCAAGCACGACCAACTTGGTTACTTGATAACATCATCTCTAAGGATTGAGAAGGGGTTGGCCACCCTAACTCAAAACCAGGAGAGCCTGGAAAGAATCATGGAACAAAAATTCTATGATTTAGATGTCAAAGTAACTGAGATTCAGTCTGTTGTGGAGCAGCTACAGGATGACATGCAGGAGAGGAAGGGCAAGACAACCACTGATGCATTTGCCAGAGTGCCTCTATCTCAAAGATCTACTGCAGTGCATGTACCAGACACTAGAGCCACTTCATTTGCACCAGCTACAGCTTCAGTGCCACCAGCTCCAGCACCTACCCCATCAGCTCTGTCTACTTCGACTGAAGCCTTCGTCCTTGGAGTTCTCCGGACACCACCACCTGAAGACCAAGCCTGAGAGACGTTCTAGTGCTATGCATTTTCTATGAACTTTTTGGTAACTTGTTGCCAAAGGGGGAGAAAAATGTATAGACCATAGGCTTCGAGAGAGAGTGTTGCTTTTTATTCTCTCTTGCTTTGGTGGTTAAACTTTGTTTGTCTTTTGATTGCTTGAGATACTATGCTATTATCTGTGAGACATTGATGATCATGTGGTTGATCATAAGCTACACTTATGCTTGTTAGATGATATTATCTTACTTATCCTTATATGATCATTCACTTTGCTTGGTGATGAGTGCATGTATTTAATTCTTATCATTTTGAGAACTCCACCAAGATGTATGTGACATCGAAGAGTAACCCAAGATCCTAACTCATTGTGCATTTGCAGTCCAAAGCAAATCTTAAGATATGCACAAATTTAGGGGGAGCTCTTGCTTTTCACATACTTCTGAAAGCGACAATATCTCTCACTCTTATTATCATTTGTCGAAGCTTTGATCTATATGTTGTCATCAATTACCAAAAAGGGGGAGATTGAAAGTGCAACTATCCCTGGGTGGTTTTGGTAATTCCTAACAACATATAGCTCATTGAGCTAACATTATTCCAAGATTAATATTTCAGGAAAAGCTCAATGAATGGCATGGCATGGATGAGGAAAGTGGATCCCTCAAAATTCTAAGGACAAAAAGTTTGGCTCAAGCTTCAAGATCAAGACTCTACATTTTATATTTTAGTGATCCAAGATCACATTGAGTCTATAGGAAAAGCCAATACTATCAAGGAGGGATGAGGTGTTGCTTAATGGCTTGCTTGCTCAAATTGCTTAGTGATATGCTCAAAAATCCTCAACTACCTTCCCACATCCACATTTGACCTAAACCAAAAGTCAAACTCGGCCCCATCGATTCTATCTATCCGGCGCCACCGAGTTTCAAATGTCATAGTGTAACACCCTCGATGCGACTATAGATCCCACGTGTCGAGGCACGACTTAGAGGCATAATCGCATTGAAGGCATATGTCGCAAGTTAGGCAATCTTCACAACATCCCATGTAATATAAATAACAATAAAGGGGAGATAACATAGTTGGCTTACACTCGTCACGTCAATCAAGTACATAAATAACATTACATCATCCAAACACTCATGGCCCGACTACGGCGCCAAAATAAAATAGAAACCAACAAGCGACACGGTCCCAATCACCCCCAACTGGGCACCAGTACTGATCTTCGGGAAAGGAAACATAGTAACATTGAGAGACTTCGTCGAACTCCCACTTGAGCTCAAGTGCGTCTCCTGGAACGGAATCATCAGGCCCTGCATCTGGTGTAATAGTAAACTGTGAGCCACAAGGACTCAGCAATCTCGCACCCTCACGATCAAGACTAATTAAGCTTATAGGTAAGACAAGGTAAAATATGTGGAGCTGCAGCAGGCGTCTAGCAGATATGGTGGCTAACTTATTCGCAAAAGAGAGCGAGAAGAGGAGGCAAAGCGCGAGAGAGAAACTAGAGAGCAACCTGCGCAAACATTACTCCAACACCGTGTCCACTTCCCGGACTCCGCCGAGAAGAGGCCATCACGGTAACACACACAGTTGATTCATTTTAATAAATTAAGGTTCAAGTTATCTATAACCGGACATTAACAAATTCCCATTTGCCCATAACCGCGGGCACGGCTTTCGAAAGTTCAAATCCCTGCAGGGGAGTCCCAACTTAGCCCATGACAAGCTCTCATTGTCAACGAAGGAATAGACCTCCTCCCAAGACGTTCCGGTCAGACTCGGTATCTCGGTTCTTCAAGACACTTCGACAGGTTAAAACAAGACCAGCAACACCGCCCGAATGTGCCGACAAATCCCGATAGGAGCTACACATATCTCGTTCTCAGGGCACACTCAGATAGGTCAAGCTACGAGTAAAACCAACCCTCAAGTTTCCCCGAGGTGGCCCCGCGGGCTGCCCGGTTCGGACCAACACTCAGAGGGAGCACTGGCCCGGGGGGGTTTAAAATAAGATGACCCTCGGGCTCCGGAAACCCAAGAGAAAAAGAGGCTAGGTGGCGAATGGTAAAACCAAGGTTGGGCATTGCTGGAAAAGCTTTAATCAAGGCGAGCTATCAAGGGGTTCCCATTATAACCCAACCGCGTAAGGAACGCAAAATCCGGGAACATAACACCGATATGACGGAAACTAGGGCGGCAAGAGTGGAACAAAATACTAGGCGAGAAGCCGAGCCTTCCACCCTTAACCAAGTATATAGATGCATTAAGATAACAAGATAATATAATGATATCCCAACAAGTAAATAAATGTTCCAACGAGGAACGGCCTCCAATCTTCACCTGCAACTAGCAACGCTATAAGAGGGGCTGAGCAATGCGGTAGCATAGCCAATCAATGGTTTGCTAGGACATGGTGGGTTAGAGGTTTGACATGGAAATTTGGGAGGCTTGAAAGCAAGTGGTAGGCTTCATAGCATTGGCATAGCAAAAGAGCGAGCAAACTAGCATAGCAAAGATAGTAGTGATTTCGAGGGTATGATCATCTTGCCTGCACAGTTGTCAGAGTTGACTGGATCCTCGAAAGCAAACTCAACGGGCTCCTCGTTAGCGAACTCGTCTCCCGGCTCTACCCAAACAAGACAAACAGCAACAAGGATACAATCAACCATGTGCAAACTCAAACAACGCAATGCAAAGATGGTATGCTATGCGGGATGCGATGCGGGATGCAAAATGCAAGATATGACAGGAAATGCATGAACTTGGCCTCAACATGGAATTCCAAGTGTGCCACTGGAAAGATGAGATGAAATCGCTTAAAAACGATATAAAGAACACCGGAATCGGAGTTACGGTTTGGAAATGGCAAGTGATTCAAAAATGACACCGGTCTGCGATTTACAGCAAGTAGCCATCTAAATGCAATGAGATGAACATGCTACAGCACCCAAACATGACAACAAAATACATGGAAGCGATGCATACAAGATGCTTAACGAAAGTCTAGCACTGAGCTACGGCCTTCATCCATTAACAGGTTCAAACAAGCATGGCAAAAATGCATATGACAAACAGATCTCAGACTTGGTGAAATTAACACTTGTCTGGAATTTCAGACCAGGTAGCCCTCTTCGGAGCCACAAAACTACATGCTACAAGACCCCAACATGGCAAGGTGGCATGGAGCTACTCAAAGAGATTAACAAAAGTCCCTTAGTGACTTTGAGCCAAAAGGGACCAGAAAATACAATTGCAAGCATGTGAACGTAGCAAAAACATAATCAGTTTTCAGACTTAGTGAAAAACTGACACATGCTGAAATATAACTCAAGTAGGCATGTTTACGAGCTCGATGCACTCACTACAGTGCAAGTCATGGCAAGACAAGCATACACCCATCAAGAAGGCACAAAATTCAAGCTAGACATGGCAAGAACAATAGCATAGCATGCATGAATCAACTACAACATCAACGGCAAAATTGCAAACAAGTTGACAATCTGCCCAGATTCACAAAGTAGCAACAGTAGAGCTCGATTGACACAAGCTAGGGTGCTCCATAATTGCAAACAAATACATGGATGGATAGAGCACTACAAGATTAACAAAACATCCTTACTGATCATCCTCAAAAGAGGCACGGATCACTAGGAAACAACGTGAACATATGGCATCATGAGATAAACAGATCAAGGACTTAGTGGAATTGCTAAGTCCCTGAAAACAGAATTAGCAAGTGCACCACTTTGCAAGCTTGCACTAGTCACCACACACATCACAAAAATACATGGGTTGCACCTCTAGAAAGATGACAAAACCCCTAACAAAACATATGCAGATCATCAGGGCATAACATGCACACATTAATCATGGCAAAAATGACAAAAACCTAAAAGGAGTAGCAGATTTGACAATTAACTCAAGTAGCCCTCTTCTAATAGCATTTTGGGCATCAAGATGTGCTCAAAAGAAAATGATGCAATGGAATGAAATGATGTACTCTCTGAGATGAACATTTTGATATGCTATATGCATGAATCGGAACTATGGATGCAAAGTTACGGAGCTACGAACAAGAGCACTTGAACTGAAAATATCTGGGACTTAGACGAATTTGACCTAGGGTTTTTTTAGATCTAGATCTCGCGCACGGAAATCGAGGAACTCTGGCGAGGAACTGTAGCTGCCGGAGAGGAGGAGGTTGGTAGCGACGAGGGGGAGGCCGGACGGCGGCGGCCGGCGGGCACGGACGCCGAGGTTGGCCGTGGGCGGCGCCTCGTGCGGCCGGCGGCGAGGGGCGGTGCCGCGGCGCAGAGGAGCAGCGAGGCGCTGGTGCGGCGGAGCGGCAACCGGGACAGAGAGCGGCGGCGGCGGGCCGGCGGCGCTGCGACAGCGGCGGAGGAGAGGGCGGCGCGGGCGAGCCGGTGGAGGCGGGTGCGACGTGGGCCTCGGGGGCCGACCACGGGCCTCCCGGGCCACGGCGGCGGGGTGGAACGGCGGCGCCACGTGGCAGCGCGCGACTAGGCATGGTGGCGGCGCAGACGCGTCCGGTCCGTCCGGACGTGTCCGGCGGCGGCGGAGGAGAAATTTAGGGTTCCGGGGGAAGAAGGAGATCCGAAAATCGGGGGGAGGGTGTTTAAATAGGCATAGAGGGAGCTAGGAGAGTCCAAATGAGGTGCGGTTTTCGGCCACGCGATCGTGATCGAACGCTCTAGATGATGGAGCAGAGTTAGGTGGGTTTTGGGCCAAATTGGAGGGGTGTTGGGCTGCAACACACACGAGGCCTTTTCGGTCCCTCGGTTAACCGTTGGAGTATCAAACGAAGTCCAAATGATACGAAACTTGACATGCGGTCTACCGGTAGTAAACCAAGGCCGCTTGGCAAGTCTCGGTCCAATCCGGAAATGTTTAATCCCCAGAAACGAAAGAAAGCTAGAAATGACCACCGGAGGAGAACGAAACGCCGGAATGCAAAACGGACAACGGGGAAGATGCTCGAACGCATGAGAGGAACACGTATGCAAATGCAATGCACATGATGACATGATAAGAGATGCATGACAACGACAACAACACACAGAGACAAAGACCTGAACCCGAGGAAATAAATTAACTTAACGCCGGAAACGGCAAGAGTTGGAGTACAAATTGGGAAAGTTACATCCGGGGTGTTACAACACTCCACCACTACGAAAGGATCTCGTCCCGAGATCTAGGACTGAAAGAACGCTGGGTACTCAGAACGGAGGTGATCCTCGCGTTCCCAGGTAGCTTCACGGTCGGAATGGTGTGACCACTTGACTTTGAGAAATTTAATTGACTTGTTGCGAGTCGTGCGTTCAATCTCTTCAAGAATAGCAACTTGGTGCTCACGATAAGAGAGATCTTCTTGGAGCTCAATGTCCTCGAAGTTGACGGTGCGGTCAGGAGTCTTGAAGCACTTTCGAAGCTGAGAGACATGGAACACGTCATGAACATTTGCAAAGTTTGAAGGAAGCTCGAGTTGATAGGCGAGGTCGCCTCTCTTGCTGACGATCTTGAAAGGTCCCACGTATCTAGGGGCAAGCTTCCCTTTGATACCGAAGCGACGAGTACCCTTCATAGGAGAGACGCGGAGGTAAACATGATCTCCGATCTCGGAAGCCAAATCGTGGTGCTTACCATCATAGTAGCTCTTCTGGCGGGATTGGGCTGCTTTGAGGTTATCGCGAATGACTTTGCACATTTGTTCTGCCTTTGTGATTAAGTCATTACCCAAAAGCTGACGTTCACCGGTTTTAGACCAGTTGAGAGGGGTACGCCACTTTCTGCCATACAGAATTTCAAATGGGGCCTTGCCCGAACTTGCTTGAAAACTGTTGTTGTAGGAGAATTCAGCATAAGGAAGACAATCCTCCCACTTCATGCCGAAGGAGATCACACAAGCCCTGAGCATATCTTCAAGAATCTGGTTGACACGCTCGACTTGACCGCTAGTTTGAGGATGGAAAGCTATGCTGAAACGGATGTTGGTGCCCATGGCCTTCTGAAAAGAATCCCAAAACTTCGAGGTAAAGATGCTACCACGGTCTGAAGAGATCACTTGTGGAATACCATGCAGAGAAACAACACGAGAGGTATAGAGTTCCGCCAATTGAGCTGCAGTGATCGACTCTTTGATAGGCAGAAAGTGAGCCACTTTGGTGAGTTTGTCGATGACAATGAATATAGCATCATTGCCACGCTTGGACTTTGGAAACCCAGTCACGAAGTCCATTTCAATGTGGTCAAACTTCCATTCTGGAATGGTAAGAGGTTGGAGGAGACCTGCTGGCCTTTGGTGTTCGGCCTTCACTCTTCTGCAGACATCACATTCATTCACGAATTGAGCAATCTCACGCTTCATTCGAGTCCACCAATAAGCTTGCTTTAGGTCTTGATACATCTTCATGCTCCCAGGGTGGATGGAGAGGAGAGAATTGTGAGCCTCGTTCATGATCACTTTACGGAGGTCACCTTTTGGTACAACAATACGATCCTCGAAGAAAAGAGTGTCCTTGTCATCAAGGCGGTAGCACTTGTACTTGGACTAGCTCTTAGCAATCCCAATCTTCACCTTTTTCACTATAGCATCAAGAAGTTGGGCTTGGCGAATCTGGTCTTCCAAGGTAGGAGAGACTTGAAGGTTGGCGAATAAACCTTGAGGAACAACTTGCAGATTAAGTTTGCGGAAAGCTTCACAAAGCTCGGGTTGATAAGGCTTAAGAATCAGACTGTTGCAGTAAGCTTTCCTGCTCAATGCGTCAGCAATCACATTGGCCTCGCCTCGAGTATACTCAATACTTGGATTATACTCTTGAATCATTTCGACCCATCGAGTTTGCCTGAGGTTAAGATTAGGCTGAGTGAAGATGTACTTGAGACTCTTGTGATCAGTGAAAATATCCACTTTTCTTCCAAATAGAAGATGTCTCCAAGTCAAAAGAGCATGCACAACTGCCGCCAACTCGAGGTCATGAGTGGGGTAGTTCTTCTCATTAGGCTTCAACTGGCGAGATGTATAAGCAACAACTTTCTTCTCTTGCATCAATACTGCGCCAAGACCTTGGAGAGAGGCATCACAAAAGACCTCGTACGGCTTGGATTCATCAGGCGGAGTCAGAACTGGAGCAGTGATCAATTTCTCTTTCAAAGTGTTGAAAGCAATGTCACACTCCGGAGACCAAACGTACTTGACGTGCTTCTGAAGAAGATTTGAGAGAGGCTTCGCGATCTTAGAAAAGTTTTCAACGAATCTTCGGCAGTAGCTTGCGAGACCGAGGAAGCTACGGAGTTGCTTCACGTTCTGAGGAGGTTCCCAATTCACAATTGTAGACACCTTCTCAGGATTTACGGCAATGCCCTTGGTAGAGATGATATGACCAAGATAAAGAACCTCATCGAGCCAAAATTCACACTTGGAGAACTTGGCGTAGAACTGATGTTCCCTGAGCTTATCGAGAACCAAACGCAAGTGCTTGGCATGATCTTCCTTGTTCTTCGAGAAAACCAGAATGTCGTCGAGATAGACCAAAACGAAGTCATTGGTGTAGGCGTTGAAGATGAAGTTCATCATGCGAGAGAACGTCGGAGGAGCGTTGACGAAACCAAAAGACATGACAGTGTATTCATATGAACCAAAGCTTGTCCTGAAATCTGTCTTGGGAATATCTTGCTCACGGATTCGAATCTGATGATAACCCATACGGAGATCAAGCTTGGAGAATATTTGGGCACCTTTGAGTTGTTCGAACAGCTCATTGATGTTGGGAAGTGGGTATTTGTTATTGATGGTCTTCTTGTTCACTGGACGGTAATCAACACAAAGTCAGTCCGTTCCATCCATCTTCTTCACAAAAAGACCACCACAACCCCACGGAGAAGAACTAGGCCGGATGAGACCCATTTTCTCTTGAATATCGAGTTGCTTCTTCAGCTCCTTCAACTCTTTAGGTCCGAGCTTGTAAGGACGTTTGCACACAGGTTCCGTGCCAGGCTCAAGATCAATAACGAATTCAACTGGTCGGTGCGGAGGCATTCCTGGAAGCTCTTCTGGAAAGACGTCTTGATATTCGCAAACGACTGGAATTTGAGAGATAGCATCCAATTCACCCTTCTCATTGAGAGAAAATAGACAGATGGTATTATCTCGAGCGGCAAAGACAATTACATCCTCAGACGAATGAGTCAATTGAATCGGCCTGGCAGCACAATCAAGCTGAGCCTTGTGCTTAGAAAGCCAATCCATCTCGAGAATAAGATCAATATCCGAGTTACCAAGAACCATTGGGGAAGAAAGGAACTTGTAGTCGCCCAATGTGATAGTAAAATCTGGCACCTCCAAACTAGCACTCAAATGTTTGCCAGGAGAAACGATATCCATTTGTTTACCCAAATGAGAAGAAACGAACTCATGCTTGGTAAAAAATGGCTTTGACATGAAACAATGCGATGCACCCGTGTCAAAAAGAACTTTTGCAGGAATATCATTAACAGGAAGGTTACCCATGATGACATCTGACGAGTCCTCTTCCTGAGCTGCATTCATCAAGTTGACCTTGGCGTGCTTGGGGTTATGCTTGACCACAGCTGTACTTGCCGATCTGACAGGAGGAGGAGGAAGAAGACGCCTCTGGTTGAGACACTTGTTGGCATAGTGACCCTTCTGTTGGCACTTGTTGCACGTGACCTCTGAAAGCGGACGGTGATACGGAGCACTCGATCTTGGAGCTTGAGACGAAGTCTTGTTCTGAAAGCCAGGGTTGGGTGGGTGGGAAGAACCACTGCCACCTTTGCTCTTCTGCTGATACGGCTGACGGAACAGAGGAGGAGGAAGCCAAAACTTCTGCTGCTTGGCCACTTGAGTAGAGGAAGAAGGAGTAACATCTCTGACTCGCTTCTTGGAAGCATCACACTTCAACTGAGCAGCCTCTTGCTTCAATGCCATGTTGTAGAACTCATCGTATCTCAAGGGCTCGAAGAGGACAAGAGCTAGCTGAATTTCTTCTCTGAGACCAGCCCTGAACTGATATATCATGCTCTTCTCATCAGGGACGTCCTGCTTAGCAAAGCGGGCGAGCTTCTGGAACAACTTGTTGTAGTCATAGACAGACAAAGAGCCTTGCTTCAGATTGCGGAATTCCTCATGCTTGCTTTCAACCACGCTCATAGGAATATGATGAGCTCGGAAATCTCGATGGAAATCATCCCAAGTGATAACACGTCCACCTCTGTAATCCTTGTACTGCCGGAACCATTCTGCAGCTTGATCTTTGAGTTGGAAGGAAGCGAAATTGACAAAGTCCTCAGGCCTGACGTTACTGCACTCGAAATGCTTGCACAAATCCACAAGCCAATCGTCAGCATCGGTTGCCTCAACACAATTGCTGAAAGTCTTTGTCCCGTTAGCAAGGAACTGGTTGAGTGTAGCTAAGTGATTCTGATTGCTGCCTTGATTCCCTTGGTTGCCTTGATTGCGCTCTTGAAGAATTTGCATGATCAGCTGAGTGTTTGCATTGGTTGCGGCCATCACAGCTTGCCATGCCTCCGGAGGAGGTGGAGGTGGTGGCGGATCAGGATTCGGAGTCGTGCACGTTGGAGGAGCCATCCTGAAGAGGTTGACCACCATTAGCACATTGATAGACAAATATTGAAGCTAAATCCAACAGAATGAAAATTGCAACATATAGTCTTCACATCCGAACAAAATGAACGAATGCATTCCTCTTGAAATGGTCACATATCCATAAATTGAGAAGCCACGTAGAATTAAGGTAGAGAAATAATTCAACAAGGTACGGATCAAGAACGAATAATCGGTAAGAAATCCCAATCTCAAACCAATATCCATGGAAGAAGAACTAGAGCTACTAGAATTCCCACCTATGAAACTCCCGAACCTTTTCGGTTATGCAATCAGGTGTTGGGGATACAGGGGAAGCATAATATCTCACCCAAACTAGCAATTCCTACATCCAGCTGTATCCATCCTTCAACACATAACCAAGAAACCTTCGGAAACCATCTACCTCAACCTTCAAAAAGAATCCGTTATACAAGTTATGGCGATACTCCCGAACTCCCGCCCCAGTACTGGGTGGCATCGAGGTTATCTCACCAACGAACTGCATAAAAGATATTTTCGATGTCGGCGTACTAAACTCAAGTATTCCAGAACTGCAACGATAAAATTATGATGACAACACCTCAGAGCTCAACTCCCCGGGACACTTCCACTAAACCCCTGACAGGAGGCACCAAGACAATGTTCTCATCATAAAACCACAGGAACGATTCCAAGATACCCGCATGATCCTAAATTTTTTTTAGTGATATTTGAGAAGAGAAGAGTCAAAACTCTACGTCAGGATGCCTTACCAGAGCGATGAGGAGACTGGGAAGTGAAAAGAATTCCTAATCTCTCCGATATATAATTCCTAAAAGACTCAAAACATTTTTCTAGACACAACTCAGCCGCTAAAAACGATCAAGCAATGGGGCTCCTAAGGTCGGGGAAGGCTATGATTACCAACTTGTAACGCCCTCAATGCGACTATAGCTCCCACGTGTCGAGGCACGACTTAGAGGCATAATCACATTGAAGGCATATGTCGCAAGTTAGGCAATCTTCACAACATCCCATGTAATATAAATAACAATAAAGGGGAGATAACATAGTTGGCTTACACTCACCACGTCAATCAAGTACATAAATAACATTACATCATCCAAACACTCATGGCCCGACTACGGCGCCAAAATAAAATAGAACCCAACAAGCGACACGGTCCCAATCACCCCCAACTGGGCACCACTACTGATCATCGGGAAAGGAAACATAGTAACATTGAGAGACTTCATCAAACTCCCACTTGAGCTCAAGTGCGTCTCCTAGAACGGAATCATCAGGCCCTGCATCTGGTGTAATAGTAAACTATGAGCCACAGGGACTCAGCAATCTCGCACCCTCGCGATCAAGACTAATTAAGCTTATAGGTAAGACAAGGTAAAATATGTGGAGCTGTAGCAGGCGTCTAGCAGATATGGTGGCTAACTTATTCACAAAAGAGAGTGAGAAGAGGAGGCAAAGCGCGAGCGAGAAACTAGAGAGCAACCTGCGCAAACATTACTTCAACACCGTGTCCACTTCCCGGACTCCGCCGAGAAGAGGCCATCATGGTAACACACTTAGTTGATTCATTTTAATTAATTAAGGTTCAAGTTATCTACAACCGGACATTAACAAATTCCCATCTGCCCATAACCGCGGGCACGGCTTTCGAAAGTTCAAATCCCTGCAGGGGAGTCCCAACTTAGCCCATGACAAGCTCTCACGGTCAACGAAGGAATAGACCTCCTCCCAAGACGTTCCGATCAGACTCGGTATCTCGGTTCTTCAAGACACTTTGACAGGGTAAAACAAGACCAGCAACACCGCCCGAATGTGCCGACAAATCCCGATATGAGCTGCACATATCTCGTTCTCAGGGCACACTCAGATAGGTCAAGCTACGAGTAAAACAACCCTCAAGTTTCCCCGAGGTGGCCCCACAGGCTGCCCAGTTCGGACCAACACTTAGAGGGAGCACTAGCCCGGGGGGGGTTTAAAATAAGATGACCCTCGGGCTCCGGAAACCCAAGGGAAAAAGAGGCTAGGTGGCGAATGGTAAAACCAAGGTTGGGCATTGCTAGAAAAGCTTTAATCAAGGCGAACTATCAAGGGGTTCCCATTATAACCCAACCGCGTAAGGAACGCAAAATCCGGGAACATAACACCGATATGACGGAAACTAGGGCGGCAAGAGTGGAACAAAACACTAGGCGAGAGGCCGAGCCTTCCACCCTTTACCAAGTATATAGATGCATTAAGATAACAAGATAATATAAGGATATCCTAACAAGTAAATAAATGTTCCAACGAGGAACAGCCTCCAATCTTCAACTGCAACTAGCAACGCTATAAGAGGGGCTGAGCAAAGCGGTAGCATAGCCAATCAACGGTTTGCTAGGACATGGTGGGTTAGAGGTTTGACATGGCAATTTGGGAGGCTTGAAAGCAAGTGGTAGGCATCGTAGCATTGGCATAGCAAAAGAGCGAGCAAACTAGCATAGCAAAGATAGTAGTGATTTCGAGGGTATGATCATCTTGCCTGCACAGTTGTCAGAGTTGACTGGATCCTCAAAAGCAAACTCAACGGGCTCCTCGTTAGCGAACTCGTCTCCCGGCTCTACCCAAACAAGACAAACAACAACAAGGATACAATCAACCACGTGCAAACTCAAACAACGCAATGCAAAGATGGTATGCTATGCGGGATGCCATGCGGGATGCAAAATGCAAGATATGACAGGAAATGCATGAGCCTGGCCTCAACTTGGAATTCCAAGTGTGCCACTGGAAAGATGAGATGAAATCGCTTGAAAACGATATAAAGAACACCGGAATCGGAGTTACGGTTTGGAAATGGCAAGCGATTCAAAAATGACACCGGTCTGCGATTTACAGCAAGTAGCCATCTAAATGCAATGAGATGAACATGCTACAACATCCAAAAATGACAACAAAATACATGGCAGGGATGCATACAAAGATGCTTAACAAAAGTCTAGCTCTGAGCTACGGCCAATTCATCCATTAACAGGTTCAAACAAGCATGGCAAAAATGCATATGACAAACAGATCTCAGACTTGGTGAAATTAACACTTGTCTGGAATTTCAGACCAGGTAGCCCTCTCCGGAGCCACAAAACTACATGCTACAGGGCCTGAACATGGCAAGGTAAAGCATGGCATGGAGATACTCAAAGAGCTTAACAAAAGTCCCTTAGTGACCTTGAGCCAAAAGGGATCAAAAAATACAATTGCAAGCATGTGAACGTAGCAAAAACATAATCAGTTTTCAGACTTAGTGAAAAACTGACACATGCTGAAATATAACTCAAGTAGGCATGTTTACAAGCTCGATGCACTCACTACGGTGCAAATCATGCCAAGATAAGCATACACCCATCAAGAAGGCACAAAATGCAAGCTAGACATGGCAAGAACAATAGCATAGCATGCATGAATCAACTACAACATCAACGGCAAAATTGCAAACAAGTTGACAATCTTCCCAGATTCACAAAGTAGCAAAAGTAGAGCTCGATTGACTCAAGCTAGGGTGCTCCATAATTGCAAACAAAGACATGGATGGATAGAGCACTACAAGATTAACAAAACATCCTTACTGATCATCCTCAAAAGAGGCATGGATCACTAGGAAACAACGTGAACATATGGCATCATGAGATAAACAGATCAAGGACTTAGTGGAATTGCTAAGTCCCTGAAAACATAATTAGCAAGTGCACCACTTTGCAAGCTTGCACTAGTCACCACACACATCACAAAAATACATGGGTTGCACCTCTGGAAAGATGACAAAACTCCTAACAAAACATATGTAGAGCATCAGGGCATAACATGCACACATTAATCATGGCAAAAATGACAAAAACCTAAAAGGAGTAGCAGATTTGACAATTAACTCAAGTAGCCCTCTTCTAACAGCATTTCGGGCATCAAGATGAGCTCAAAAGAAAATGATGCAATGGAATGAAATGATGTACTCTCTGAGATGAACATTTTGATATGCTATATGCATGAATCGGAGCTACAGATGCAAAGTTACGGAGCTACGAACAAGAGCACTTGAACTGAAAATATCTGGGACTTAGACGAATTTGACCTAGGGTTTTTTTTGGATCTAGATCTCGCGCACGGAAATCGAGGAACTCCGGCGAGGAACTGTAGCTGCCGGAGAGGAGGAGGTTGCCGGCGACGAGGGGGAGGCCGGACGGCGGTGGCCGGCGGGCACGGACGCCGAGGTTGGCCGCGGGCGGC
>NC_041382.1:524319443-524382925 GCF_002162155.2 Triticum dicoccoides
GCATAGAGGGAGCTAGGAGAGTCCAAATGAGGTGCGGTTTTCGGCCACGCGATCGTGATCGAACGCTCTAGATGATGGAGCAGAGTTAGGTGGGGTTTGGGCCAAATTGGAGGGGTGTTGGGATGCAACACACACAAGGCCTTTTCGGTCCCTCGGTTAACCGTTGGAGTATCAAACGAAGTTCAAATGATACGAGACTTGACATGCGGTCTACCGGTAGTAAACCAAGGCCGCTTGGCAAGTCTTGGTCCAATCCGCAAATGTTTAATCCCCTCAAACGAAAGAAAGCTAGAAATGACCACCGAAGGAGAACGAAACGCCGGAATGCAAAACGGACAACGGGGAAGATGCTCGAACGCATGAGAGGAACACGTATGCAAATGCAATGCACATGATGACATGATAAGAGATGCATGACAACGACAACAACACACGGAGATAAAGACCCGAACCCGAGGAAATAAATTAACTTAACGCCGGAAACGACAAGAGTTGGAGTACAAATTGGGAAAGTTACATCCGGGGTGTTACACATAGCAACTGCCACAAACCCTAGGAAAAATCGGTTTCACCGATAGGGATCTCGGTCTCACCGAGATGGGATTGTAATCTCTCTGTTGCCCTTCGTAACGTTTCGGTCTTACCGAGATGAGCGATCGGTCCCACCGAGATTGAAATGTAAACTCTCTGTTTCCCTTTTGTAACATTTCGGTCTCACCGAGATGAGTGAATCGGTCCCACCGAGTTTACCTGACCTACTCTCTGGTTAGCTTATTACCAAAATCGGTCCCACCGAGTTTGTGTAATCGGTCACACCGAGATTACGTTATGACCTAACCCTAACCATATCGGTCCTACCGAGTTGCATCTCAGTCCCACCGAAAATCCTAACGGTCACTAGGTTCGCTGAATCGGTCTGACCGAGTTTAACCATTCAGTCCCACCGAGTTTGGCAAATTGTGTGTAACGGTTAGATTTTGTGTGGAGGATATATATACCCCTCCACCCACTCTTCATTCGTGGGGAGAGAGCCATCAGAACATACCTACACTTCCAATACACATTTTCTGAGAGAGAACCACCTACACTTGTGTTGAGGTCAAGATATTCCGTTCCAACCATATGAATCTTGATCTCTAGCCTTCCCCAAGTTGCTTTCCACTCAAATCTTCTTTCCACCAAATCCAAATCCTGTGAGAGAGAGTTGATTGTTGGGGAGACTATCATTTGAAGCACAAGAGCAAGGAGTTCATCATCAACACACCATTTGTTACTTCTTGGAGAGTGGTGTCTCCTAGATTGGCTAGGTGTCACTTGGGAGCCTCCGACAAGATTGTGGAGTTGAACCAAGGAGTTTGTAAGGGCAAGGAGATCGCCTACTTCGTGAAGATCTACCACTAGTGAGGCAAGTCCTTCGTGGGCGATGGCCATGTGAGAATAGACAAGGTTGCTTATTCATGGACCCTTCGTGGTTGGAGCCCTCCGTGGACTCGTGCAACCGTTACCCTCCGCGGGTTGAAGTCTCCATCAACGTGGATGTACGATAGCACCACCTATCGGAACCACGACAAAAACATTCGTGTCTCCAATTGCGTTTGAATCCTCCAAACCCTTCCCTTTACATTCTTCAAGTTGCATGCTTTACTTTACGCTGCTCATATACTCTTTTGCATGCTTGCTTGAATTGTGTGGAGATTGCTTGACTTGTGCTAAGATAGCTAAAATCTGCCAAGAACTAAAATTGGGAAAAGGCTAGATTTTTATTTGGTCGAGTAGTCTAATCACCCCCCTCTAGACACACTTTCGATCCTACATCCTTGCTTTACCTCTGTGCATCTAGACCGGATATCATGTTGAGTGTGGGAATTTGTGCACGGTTTCAAGCCGCACCTAAGAAAAGCCACTTTGTGGCGGTCAAGCGAATCTTTCGATATTTGGCTCATACCCCAAACTTTGGCTTACGGTATCCAAGAGGGTCTAACTTCAATCTTGTGGGCTATTCGGACTCCGATTGGGCGGGAGACAAAGTGGATAGGAAGTCCATTTCCAGAGGGTGCCAATTCCTTGGTTGCTTTTTGGTGAGTTGGACTTCCAAGAAGCAAAGTTGTGTGTCTCTGTCGTCAACCGAAGCGGAGTATGTGTCCGCCGGTAGTTGTTGCACACAACTTCTTTGGATGAGGCAAACTTTAAAGGATTACGGTGTCATTTGTGACAAAGTGCCTCTTTGGTGTGACAATGAAAGTGCCATCAAGATTTCTCTCAACCCGGTACAACACTTCAAGACGAAGCATAGTGAAATTTGTTATCACTTCATCCGGGTCACATTAGGCTAGGGGAGATCGAGCTCAACCATGTCAACACTCATGATAATCTTGCAGTTATTTTCACGAAGCCCTTGGATGAAGCAAGATTTCGCGAGTTAAGGCATGAGCTAAATATCATTGATTCGAGAAATGTTGCTTGAACCCTTGCACACTCCACCACACTCAACTTGTTATCTTGTCTAGGTGTAGGCATGGACATAGGGGGAGCGGTGTTCTCTCAATGAACTCTCCCTCCCCTCATTATGCATAAATTGATCAACTCTTTCACATTAGCCATTGTTGATAGTACTTGTGCTTCAAAGACGAGTTTTGGTCATGGGCCCAAGGATAATTCTTCATGGTGTCATACCAATTGACTCAAACATAGGTGCCTCCGGCCACCGCCCTCTCTTTGGAGAGGTTGTGTTGCGTGTTTTGTCCTTGTTGTCTCTTGCCTTTCTTTCTTCGTGCCGAGCTTGAGTGTGTGGTCTCGTGGGTTAGCTCTTTGGTGTGTTCGTTCGCGTGAAGGTTGCAGTGCAAAGGCCTCTTTCTTCTCTTTTTTTGAAATGAGCATTTTATTGGGTTCATGGTACTACCATGGTTCGCCACGGTACTACCACAGGAGCTGCGCACGGTACTACCGCACCCAGCATGGCAGTAATTTTTAACTGTCGCCTGGGCAAGCAGTACTACCGCCCACGGCACGGTACTTCCGCCCAGGAGGTACTACCGCGATGATACGCGGTACTACCGCGCAGTCAAGAGCACATGGGGGTTAAGAGCAGGCAGGGGGAGTTCCAACTCCCCCATACTGTAACGCCCTGAGAACGATGTGCCAGGTGTCTTCCAGCTATTCGCTGTCATTGCCATGTCATTCGCTTGCGTGTTGCATCTTGTCATGTCATCATGTGAATTACATCATCATGTTTTCAAAACTTGCATTCGTCCATGTTCTCCGACTTCTCTCCGTTGTCCGTTCTGAGCCCAACCACACTTGCACGCGCCCACGGCTTGTCTGAAATAGTGTTTTATAAGTGGCCGGAAAATGTTCTCGGAATGGGTTGAAAGTTGGCATGCGGTGTTGTTATGTTTCCAGTAGGCCGCCTGCCAAATTTCATCGCATTCGGAGTTCGTTTGACTCCCCAATGATTAACTATAGAGACAATATAGTCGGTCTAACATCGGACGTTTTTGGTCTTTGGAAACAGTCGCCGGGCCTCCCTCTCTTCTCTTCTCTCAGCTTGAGACCGTCTACACAGCCCACTACCTACCGCCAGATCCAACCTAAGCTCTCTCATCATCCGGCGGCCCTCCTCGCGCGCGCGTCCGATAGCTGTCCCGGGCCCGACCCGGACTATCGTTACCGTTGTGTCCGGAACATCCCCAAACATCTACAAAATATCACCGTTTTCTTATTTAGGCCCCCTAGCCTATTTTTCCCGACCGTCCTATTAGGATCGTAGAGACGGATTAGCCCCTACCCAAAATCCCCTGCTTTCTATATATAGTCCAACCCCTACTAAATCAAGCCAGCCCTAATTTCTAGGGGGTTTGTCCCATCGCCGCCGCCACTCCACAAAATCCCTCTTGGGATCCATCCCCTCCTCGATTTCACACCAGTCATCCAAATCCAGCCAATTCCATTGATCCATCCATCCACCGCTCCACCACCTCACCTCGACGACCGGCGCCGCTGCCGATGACCACCTCCAGGAGTTCCAGCGCCATGGCAATCCCAAGCTCGGCCCACGTGCCCCGAGGGAACGCACAAGGCTGTCCTCCTCGTTCCCGCTTCGCCATGGATTGGCCTCATCGTCGCCCTCGTCCGAGAGCACCCGAGGCTCATGCCTCCTCCTCGTCGCCCGCGCCTACAGCTCCTCGCCGGAGCAGGCAACCGGACTGCATCACAAGGCCATGCCCTCCTTCTCCTCCTTCCCCGCTACTCTCTCTCTCTCTCTGAATCGCTCTCCCCATCCCGTTGTTCCTCGCAGGGAGCCATGGCCGCCGGCCACCGAAGCAGCAGCAGTCCCGAGCGTCGCCCGACCCTGCTTCCACCTTGTTTCTCACCGGAGGAAGCCCCACCACACCGTCCGCCGGCACCCTGACCTCCTCATCGCCTGAGCGCCTACATAGAACCCGACAGGTTCCCGTCGCCATGGACGACCTCCTCGTCGCCCGTCCGTCACCTGAGACTCCGCAGCCGCGCCAAGTTCCTCGCCGTCGTCCTCGCCCTGCTGACCTCGCCGGAGACCTCCTGCGCCCACCTGAGTTCTTCGCGGGCCAAGTTCGCCGGCATCGCTCCCGCCGCCTGCGTCCTCTGCTTCCAGGACGAGGCGCCCGCTCGATCCACTAGCACGCGTTGACCGCGACAATGCTTGGGCCAACAGCCTCGAAGCCCAGATCCGGCCTACCTCTCCACCAGCTGGGCCGAGGCCCATGGTGAGAGACCCCCCAGCCCCTCCT
This sequence comes from Triticum dicoccoides, assembly GCF_002162155.2. Classification (NCBI taxonomy): domain Eukaryota; kingdom Viridiplantae; phylum Streptophyta; class Magnoliopsida; order Poales; family Poaceae; genus Triticum; species Triticum dicoccoides. Next base: position 524,324,210 of record NC_041382.1, read on the forward strand.
GTGCACTGATGGGCCAACCAGATCCGGCCCATATCGTGTTTTTTACATAGAACGTTTTTCTTATATTTTCCCAGAGAACGTCAGTTTTACAGTATAGCCCCTCTAGTCCACGCATATGGTAACTCTCAATCCGTGCATCATATGTAAAAACTTTAAATATGAAAGTTGCTTAAAATTTCATCTAGTTTAATAATATGCCATTTTCATCCATGTTTGAATTGGTTAAATTGTTGTTTGCGTTTATTTTACTTAATCACATGCTAAAATGCTGTAATTCATAACTAATTAACCGTAGCTCCAAATTTAATAAACTTTATATGTAAATGGGGGTGGAAAAATGCCTAGTTTAACATGGTTGACTCACTTTGCATGTTTAATAGCTCTAAAATTGTGCTTAGGGCAGAACAGTACCAAACCTAGTATATGCATATGGGGATTTACCGGAATTGTTGTTCGTTGTTTCCGGCCTCATTTAAACTTGCCTAGATAGGTAGTTTTACTTTGCTTCACCCTCTTTCCATGTTTAACAACATTTAATATTGTTGGGTACATAAACAAGATCGACCTAAATAAGTCACGTGGTGTTTCATCAATATGCAACGGAGTTGCATGTTGAGCTCCACTTAATTTGTAGGATTGTTTATGCATTTTGCCATGCCATGATTCGTTAGACCGGACATGCATCATACTTGTTGTGCATCATGCCATGTTGTTGTAGTGGTTGTTTACTTTGTTGTTTGCTTCTTTCCGGGTGGCCTTTCTCGTGAGCTTCGGTTCCGTTACGGAGTTGTGAGGATCCGTTCGAATGCGACCGTTTGTCTTCTTCATGGACTCGTTCTTCTTCCTTGCGGGATTTCAGGCAAGATGACCATACCCTCAAAATCACTTCTATCTTTGTTGCTAGTTGCTCGCTCTTTTGCTATGCCTATGCTGCGATAGCTACCACTTGCTGATCATGCCTCCCATATTGTTGAACCAAGCCTCTAACCCATCTTGTCCTAGCAAACCGTTGTTTGGCTATGTTACCGCTTTGCTCAGCCCCTCTTATAGCGTTGTTAGTTGCACGTGAAGATTGAAGTTTGTTCCTTGTTGGAACATGGAGATGTTGTTCCTTGTTGGAACATGTTTACTTGTTGGGATATCACAATACCTCTTATTTTAATTAATGCATCTATATACTTGGTAAAGGGTGGAAGGCTCGGCCTTATGCCTGGTGTTTTGTTCCACTCTTGCCTCCCTAGTTTCCGTCATATCAGTGTTATGTTCCCGGGTTTTGCGTTCCTTACGCGGTTGGGTTATAATGGGAACCCCTTGACAGTTCGCCTTGAATAAAACTCCTCCAGCAATGCCCAACCTTGGTTTTACCATTTGCCACCTAGCCTTTTCTTTCCCTTGGGTTCTGCAGACTCAAGGGTCATCATTATTTTAAACCCCGTGGGCCAGTGCTCCTCTGAGTGTTGGTCCAACCTGTCAGCCGCCGGTGGCCACCAGGGGCAACTCTGGGCGAGCCTACCGGATGTTTGGACAATCCGGTGTGCCCTGAGAACAAGATATGTGCAGCTCCTATCGGGATTTGTCGGCACATTCGGGTGGCTTTGCTGGTCTTGTTTTACCATTGTCGAAATGTCTTGTAACCGGGATTCCGAGTCTGATGGGGTCTTCCTGGGAGAAGGAATATCCTTCGTTGACCGTGAGAGCTTGTGATGGGCTAAGTTGGGACACCCCTACAGGGATTTGAACTTTCGAAAGCCATGCCCGCGGTTATGGGCAGATGAGAATTTGTTAATGTCCGGTTGTAGAAAACATGAAGTTAACCTTAATTAAAATGCATCAACCGCATGTGTAGCCGTGATGGTCTCTTCTCGGCGGAGTCCGGGAAGTGAACACGGTGTTGGAGTTATGCTTGACGTAGGTTGTTCTAGGATCACTTGTTGATCATAGTTTTATCGCCCGTGCCTTGCCTTCTCTTCTCTCTCTCATTTGCATATGTTAGCCACCAAACATGCTAGTCGCTTGCTGCAGCTCCACCTCATACCTTTTACCCTTCCTATAAGATTAAATAGTCTTGATCGCGAGGGTGCGAGATTGCTGAGTCCCCGTGACTCACAGATACTTCCAAAACCAGCTTGCATGTGCCGATGATATCGTAAAGGTGACGCAACCAAGCTCAGGAGGAGCTCGATGAAGATCTTGTCCTTTATGTTGTTCCATTTCCAGTTGATCAGTAGTGGAGCCCAGTTGGGGTCGGTCAGGGATCTGTGTAGCATTTGAGGTAGTCTTCTTTTATTTGGTTCCATAGTCGGACCTTGATTGTATATGATTGATGTAATGCTTTATTCATGTAATTGTGTGAAGTGGCGATTGTAAGCCAACTATGTATCTCTTTCCCTTATGTATTACATGGGTTGTGTGAAGATTACCTCACTTGCGACATTGCTTTCAATGCGGTTATGCCTCTAAGTCGTGCTTCGACACGTGGGAGATATAGCCGCATCGAGGGCGTTACACATACCCATTCAACTCTTTTCCCATGACGTCTCTCTCTCTCCTGCCCAAGAACGGCGCCGGAGACCCTCGCCGGATCTCCATCTCCGGCCGCTCTCCTCGCATTCCGTCCGATGGGATCGTTCCCCGCCACTTCCTCTTGCCATGGAGCAAGGTTTCTCCCCAAATCCCTCTCTCTTTGGTTCGTTATTTCATTTCTAGGTTTTTGGGGAGATGCATGTTGTTCTTCAGATTTTTGGCCAAATCTTTGCAAGAATAGGATGTAGGAGAGTAGTAATGCGTAGAGATGGTACTTGATATGTTGCCCCGTGGTAGATTTGATCAACCATAGTACCGCTTCGTTGTCACGGTTGTGCTCAGATCAATTTCAGGTTCGGGTCTGACATCGTGCGGTACTACCGCATCTCCGGTGCGGTACTACCGCTCGTGCGATACTACCGCTCCTCAGGAGTGGTACTACCGCGCGAGGCGCGGCACTAAAATTCTACTGCTGCACCGAGACGTGGTACTAACATGCCATCCTGGCGCGGTACTACCGTGGATAAGAGCAGCACTAAAATTTTAGTACCGCGCGCCCATGCAGTACTACCGTTGTTGTCAAATCTCTCAAGTGGCATTTACCAAGTGTGATTTTTACTTGTTTCACTTGTTTTGCTGTGGTTTTTGCATTGATCCTTCTCGTTTCTCATGCGTGTTTTTGTGTTTTTGTGTCATAGGTGGTTGCTCCGATGCCCATGCACGCCTTTCCAATCCCTCCATGACACGGGCTCCAAGCGTTTGCGCAACCAAGATGAAGCTTCAGAGGGCTCCAATGCCCCCAATGCAGGACCAAGACCACCGCCACCAAGAACAAGGAGCCCTCCATGGACATGGATGAGATACCTCTTGGGGAGTTTGTCACTCGAAGGAAGATCAACCCCTATGTGAATCCACGTGCCAACTTCAGAGGGAATGATCTTTTCTGGACTAAGCAGCAGTATCTCATTTATCTGGATGTGATCAAGGCCAAGCAGAACATATATGTGCACGTGCACTGGATCGACATGCACCATATGAGGCAGGACAAACATCGTGCCTATTTTGGTGAGGCTTTGGATCTGGTGGAGCAGTTTGGCATTGAGGATGTGATCTCTTTCCATCTGGATTATGACCCTGAGATTGTGGCCCAGTTCTTTGCCACGGTCCACTTCCATCCTAATGAGGAACGGACCATGACCTGGATGACCAACGGATAGCGGATGACTGCTACATGGAAGGACTTCATGGATTTGCTTCTGGTTCCTGATGAGGGGCTCAACACGCCTTTTGGTGTTCGCCCTCATGCCAATTCCGAGTAAGCTAACAAGAACAAGCTTTAGCCCTACTATGTTGAGAAGTTGCTTCCCAGTGGCAAGAAGGCGTGGATGCTGAACTCCTTCCTTGACATCATGTATCGCATCTTCCGCAACTCCCTCTTTCCACACATTGGTGAGAAGGACAAGGTGCATGCCTATCTTGTGGATATGATGCTCATTTGTGAGGAGGCGCGCCACTCTCAGTCGCAACCATTTGATGTCTCACATATCATGTGGTGCGAGCATTGGTTTGCGGTGTTCAACCGTAAGGTTCCCATCTATGGACCTTACCTATTTCTGTTGATCTCGAAGACTTGGGAGAAGCACTTTCCCAATGAGGAGTTTCTTGCCCCTGACTGGACTCATCATGAGCCCATCAAGCTCCGTGTCAAGACCTAGTGGGCCAACACTACTACCCATGCTGAGGCAATGGCTGCTCAGATGGATGTGGATGAGGATGAGATTGAGGAGGAGGACGCTGCTGAGGACAACTCTGCTGGCTACTCGCCTTCATCTTCTGAGCCCTCTTGGGCTAAGAATCTGAAGAACAAGATGAAGGCTATGTTATGCATGCAGGCCAAGGGGCAATGCAGGTCTCATGTTGCTCAGAAGGAGAGTCGCCGCCGCGACAAGCGGATCTTGAGGACGTTTGGTGAGGACATATCCAGCGGGTCTGAGAGGCACATCACGCCAGAGGCAGACTGGATGGCGAAGCAGGGCTACAAGTGGACTGATCCTGAGGAGGACCAGGAGGAGACCGTCCCCGTTGCCGAGTCTAACGAGGATCGTGACGAGTGATCGCTTTAGCTTGAGCCACCACTTGTGTCGTAGGTGTACTCTCTGCCTTTTTGGTGTCTCGATGCCAAAGGGGGAGAGAGTGTAGGATTTGCGAGTTGTGTATCGTGTTTCGTATTATCGCTTTGCTTTCGTTCCGTTGAACCTCGTTTGCTTTGGTTTGGTTTGTGCTTGTGAGACCTTTCTATCATATGGTGTAAGACATATGCACTCTAGCATACCTTATTGGGCATATGCTATCTTGTGATCTTTACTTTATGCTCTTAGTCATTATCTTGCTTAGTGTTAGCCTTATTGTTGCAAGATATGCCTTGTCTATAAAATATAGGGGGAGTGTTGATCCTAGTAGGTGTGTCATGCAGTCCAAAGCACTTCTCTAGATAGCACACATCTAGGGGGAGCCCGTCTATATTTTAGAGATGTGGGGTTTGCCCATGTTCTATGTTATCTCTCTTTGTGCAAATCTCGTATTGTCATCAATCCACCCAAAAGGGGGAGATTGTAAGGGCATATTTATACCTTAGTTGTTTTGGTGATTGATGACAATGCGTTTGTGGACTAATCGTGTGCACTGAGTATTTCAGACATATCATGACTACGCACAGGATGATTTGATGCCCCTCGAAGACTATTGAAGATGGTGTTTCTCTATGTTTCTTTTCGGTGGATTTGAGACATAGGAAAGCCATACTATTAAGAGGGGGTCCGCATTGGAAAGGTTTGGGTGGAATCATCACGTACATGTCTACTCCTTTTGGACCACCTTTCCTTTATCTCTTTGGAGCATCCTCCGTTTATACGTGTCTCTGCGAAAAGAAGGACTTCTAGTGTTGCTATTCTGAGGCACGTGGTAGTACTGCTCTTTGGAGCGGTAGTACCGCAGGGCCTTGCGGTAGTACCAGCCGTAGGCGCGGTAGTACCGCGGGTGCTCACAGTAGTACCGCTTCTTGGGAGCGGTAGTACCGTGGCCTCAGGCCAGGCTCAGCCGCTCCAGCGGTTGTAGGGGCGGATGTAATTTTTTACATCTGCGCCCTATGCGGTAGTACCGCCCCATGGGTGTGGTAGTACCGTGAGCCCTGGCCTGGCACAACAACATGAGCGGAAGTAGGGGCGGATGTAATTTTGTTACATCCATGCCCTACGCGGTAGTATCGCTCCAGGCTTGCGGTACTACCGTGTCGGATTTTTGCATAGATCCCAACTAAGCGGAAGTTGCCATGGATGTATTTTTATATGTCTGTGCCTTCCCATATCTGAACTATCCTTGCCTTGCGGTAGTACCGCAACGGGGAGTGGTAGTACCGCGCCAGCGGTCTACCGCCCTCTGCTTCATCGCATCAGGGTTGGTTTGGTTCCTACTGCATGGGCGGTAGTACCATGGTGCCTCGCGGTAGTACCGTGTGCCCTAGTGGTAGTACCGCGTCCCCGATGTGGTAGTACCGTGCTTCACGGGCTGAGTTGGTGGATAACAGCTGTATTTGTTCTTCCACTATATAAGGGGTGTCTTCTTCTCCGAGTTAACCACCTCTTCCACCCATAAGCTCCATTGTTGCTCCAAGCTCCATTTTCACCCGATCTCTCTCCCTAGCCAATCCAACTTGTTGATTCTTTAGGGATTGGTTGAGAAGGCCCCGATTCACACTTCCACCAAGAGAAATTTTATTTCCCCACTAATCCATTGCGGATCTTGTTACTCTTGGGTGTTTGAGCACCCTAGACGGTTGAGGTCACCATGGAGCCACATTCCATTGTGGCGAAGCTTCGTGGTGTCGTTGGGAGCCTCCAATTAAGTTGTGGAGATAACCCCAACCTTGTTTGTAAAGGTCTGGTCACCGCCTCCAAGGGCACCAATAGTGGAATCACGACATCTCGCATTGTGTGAGGGCGTGAGGAGAATACGGTGGCCCTATTGGCTTCTTGGGGAGCATTGTGCCTCCACACCGCTCCAATGGAGACGACTTCCCCTCAAAAGGAAGGAACTTTGGTAACACATCCTCGTCTTCACCGGCTCCACTCTTGGTTATCTCGTGCCTTCACTTGTGCAAGCTTATTTGCTTTATATCCCTTGCTTGCTTGTGTGCTTGTTGTTATTGCATCATATAGGTTTCTCACCTAGTTGCATATCTAGACAACCTACTTTGATGCAAAGTTTAAATTGGTAAAGAAAAGCTAAAAATTGTTAGTTGCCTATTCACCCCCCATCTAGTCAACTATATCGATCCTTTCATAGGGTATTACACCACAACGGTGGCCCGAACTAGTATAAACCCCCGTGTCTCTTGTTCCTTGGGTTCGGCGAGCTAGGCCTTGAGATCGTTGCGAGAGCAAGCTAGGAAGAGAGAGATCTTCGTGCGCACCCCAGAGTTCGAAGCTCAAGGGTTTGCCGGAACCCAGAATCCGACAATAGCCAAATCTATGAGAGTGTGATTGAGTGTTGGGGAGACTTTCATTTGAAGCACAAGAGCAAGGACTTAATCATCAACTACACATCTATTACCTTTCACTAGTGGAAAAATGGCTAGCCACAACTTTCGTTGGGGCGCGCCATTTTCCATCAATGCCAGCACTATTTTTTCAAATAGTGCTGGCGTCGACATAATTAGCACGTCAAATTTACATGTTTAGTGTTGGCATTGCTTTTTCTAGACACATCACAAATTTGTTGGCCCATATGTACTCACGGTTTGGAATATAGTGGTGGCATTGGTTTTCTATGCACGCTGCAGTTAATTTGTTAGTGCTGGTGTTCGTTTTCTTTGCATGCCAGAAATAATTTTTCCATTTTATCAAGTGTTTTAAGTATTTAATGATTATACTAGTCACAAAATAATAAATATTTTATGTTATATTTGTGTCATCATTGTGTTTTTTTATCATTTTGGGACATTTATTTCTTTACTACGAGTTCTAATTTTGAGTCTTCTATTTTGTTAAGTCTTTGATTAATCTTAGTCTTTTTTTATTTGGGCTGTTATTAGCTATGGCGTTGCGCTTTAGGCCCACGCCAGCAATGGCCCACTTGAGTCAACTTAGTAAATGACCCAAATCAGCGGCCTCTCATTTCACACCCACCCCGTATACACGTCCCCCTCAACTAGCCGCCACCACCGCCCCGTCGCCGCCCCTTGATGTCTACTACACAACTTTATTCTTGTTGACACGTGTGGGACCTCCAAGCGCAGACTTTTGTAGACAGTAGCAATTTTCCCTCAAGTGGATGACCTAAGGCGCGCCCTGGTGGGTTGTGCCCTCCCCGTGGCTCTTCTGGCCGTCCGACGAAGCTTCAGGGGTCTCTTTTGTTCCAAAAAAATCATCAAAAGGTTTCAGCTCATTTGGAGAACTTTCATTTCTGCACAAAAAACAACACCACGGTAGTTCTGCTGAAAACAACGTCAGTCCGGGTTAGTTCCATGCAAATCATACCAAAACCATATAAATTTTTTCTAAACATGGCATGAATACTTCATAAATTATAGATACATTGGAGACGTATCACCCCTCACCGGCAGCAAGGTTCGATCCACTCCTTCCCCTCCCTCCTTCCTCTCCACTCCCACCTCCTCCGTCCATGGACACGCCAGACGGAATCCATTGGGATTCATGTAGTTGATTTAGGGGGTTGCTTTAATTTGTGTAGAAATTTTAGTATATATCATGGGTTGCTTTGTGTGATGTAGAATCCAAAGTTAGTTGTATGGATTGCTTTTCGTGGAAATTGTGGTGATAATCCGATTGCTATTATGTAGAATCCGATATTTATAGTGTATTTTGATTAGAAATATTTTGAATGTCTAGAATATTAATGATTCAAAGTTCAACTTAATTTGGTAGTGTAGTCTAGAATGTTAGGAAGAAATAAAATGAACTACTATTATTTACCATTGTAGAATTTGTTTATTTGTGTCTCCCCCTGTGGATTTTGTTTATTTGTGTATACAAATACTAGTGTATAATTATATACTTAGTTTTCAATATGTTTTGTATAAAATGAACTCTAATTATATTTATTGGAAATTCATTTACTAGTGTACAAACTGATTATATACTTTGTTTCATATATATTTTGTGTAGAATGGCGCATCCACCACCATGTCGAGTGTGCAAGTCAAGCTGCACAAGAAACCTTGCAACTAGCACGCTGTTTGGCATCTACTTTCAGCCGTGTTTTGTTCCTGCAGCGGTAACATATTATATGAACCTTCTAACAATTAGTTATTTTTTTGCTATTTGTAGTAATGCAATGTGTTTGTTTTTCTTACACAGACCGTCCCTTGCAATGTGAGATTGGAGTTCAGTGAGCTCATTACCAGAGACACTGTAATCTTCAATGCTCCTGGGGGGGCCTACACTATGTAGGTCAAGAAGGGACGAAAGATATCCCAGATTGGAGGAGATGAATGGGATCATTTCATCGCCCACATGCATCTCTCACTTGGGGTGAATTGATCAAATTCTCCTTCAGAACACAAACTCCAAGGATGGTTGTTATCTACCTCAACTCGGAGAACGAAGATGATAAGGATCCACTTGATGAAGCCCTCTGAGGGTGTCCTAAACTAAGGGGTCCACGGGCTGCCGGCCTATCTCTCATGGTCCGAACTGGTGGGCCACTCTTGATTTATCAAAGGAAGGCCGGACTACAGGCGACCCCGTGCTTTGGAAGGAAGACTCCACAAGACTTGGCGCACAAGACAAGTACTCTTCTAAATCCTAGGCCTCTGGTGCATTATATAAATCGAGGCCAAGATAGTCAATCGATCGTGATAGAACCATCATCCTACTCACCTAGGGTTTAGTTCATCTAATCTCGTGGTAGATCAACTCTGGAACCATCATATACATTTCAATATAATCAAGAAGGATGTAGAGTTTTAGCTCTTCAAGAGGGCTTGAACCTGGGTAAATATTGTCCATGTGTTCACTGTTCCCCATTGATCCAAGATCCATAGCTTGGGCCCCTACCTGAGATCCATGGTTTTGACACCGACATTTGTGCTTTCATTGAGAGTTGCGCTGTGAGATCGACAAAAGATCAATGGCTTGCGTGCAGATCAACTGCGACGTTGGCATCTTCGTCGCTGGCTCGACTGGTCACCTTGGCTTGACCGAGGACAGTGCTCCATGTCAGATTGTCATGATCGGGCCAGGGCCATCATCAAACATCAACTCTGATCTCTATCAAGATCATGGAGGAATTATCCATGGAGCTCGGGGGCTCAACGTCAACATTGCCCTAGGGTGACCATGCTGTTTTTCTGGACAATGAAGTTGTATCCGCCGTCCCCGCCTCCTCGAGCATCGCTTTGACGATTGCTTCAGTTGTATTGTGCGGAATAGACTCTACAACAACCCTGTAAAATTTCATCGCGTTTGGATGGAGAAATCTCTGATCTACCGGAGCCTTGTCGAATCTAGATGAGTTTGGGGCGAGGAGGCCAATGTCCAGCTCGGACATCCTTTGGAAGATCCGACCATTCATAGGCTGCAAAATTCCTATATCTACCACCCCTCAATATTTTAGCTCGATCTGACCATTCAAACTCCGGAAAACTTCCGATGAGTGGATCAATTTTCGTATCTATTTTTTGCAAATACGAATCCGACGTGAGTTCATCTTTCTTCATGAACATGATATTGGACATCCTTTTGTAGGAATTTCTTTCTAGGGTATTGTGTGTTGTTCTCAAACACGTGCCTACAATTTTTTATCTATTTTTAAGTGATCTTTCCCGTCATGCCGGTGTGAAACCGGACCGACAATGTTGCTCAACGGCCGCCGACCTACACTAGATGGATCGTCACTTCATCGAGCCAAGCTCAAACTTATCGGATCATCATCCCGGCAAGCTGACAAAGAGTTTGGCATGACAAAGGCTAAATAATCAACAACATCGTCGCCCCACGGATTGCACGGGTCGGGCACCTCGGCATCGCCGCGCGGTCACTTCATTAAGCCAGCATTGACCAGTTCCGACCTATGCTGGGATCGCCGCGCTGTTGCTTCTTCAATCCGACACCCACCATGCCGACCTGCTTCGACACCTCGGCTAGCAAGGGGGCTGCAACGTCACCTTATTGACATGCTACATCACCTTAGCTAGACCGGGGGCTTCGCCATTGATACGTCTCCAATGTATCTATAATTTTTGATTGTTCCATGCTATTATATTACCTGTTTTGGATGTTAATGGGCTTTATTTTACACTTTTATATTATTTTTGGGACTAACCTACTAACCCAAGGCCCAGTGAATATTGCTGTTTCTTTTGCCTATTTCAGTGTTTCACAGAAAAGGAATATCAAACGGAATCCAAACAGAATGAAACCTTCGGGTGAGTTATTTTTGGAACAAACGTGATCCAGAGGACTTGGAGTGGACGTCCAGAAACAAATGAGGAGTCCACGAGGCAGGGGGCGTGCCTACCCCCTAGGCGCGCCCTCCCCCTCATGGGCCCCTCATGGCTCAACCGACCTACTTCTTCCTCCTATATATACTCATATACCCTGAAAACAACCAAGAGCACCACGAAACCCTATTTCCACCACCGCATCCTTCTGTACCCAAGAGATCCCATCTTGGGGCCTTTTCCGGAGCTCCACCGGTGGGGGGCATCGATCACGGAGGGCCTCTACATCAACTCCATGGCCTCTCCGGTGATGTGTGAGTAGTTTACTTCAGACCTTCGGGTCCATAGTTATTAGCTAGATGGCTTCTTCTCTCTAATTGGATCTCAATACAAAGTTATCCTCGATCTTCTTGGAGATCTACTCGACGTAACTCTTTTTGTGGTGTGTTTGTCGAGATCCGATGAATTGGGGGTTTATGATCAAGTCTATCTATGAACAATATTTTATTCTTCTCTGAAATCTTTTATGTATGATTGGTTATCTTTGCAAGTCTCTTCGAATTATCAGTTTGGTTTGGCCTACTAGATTGATCTTTCTTGCAATGGGAGAAGTGCTTAGCTTTGGGTTCAATCTTGCGGTGCTCGATCCCAGTGACCGAAAGGGAAACAACACGTATTGTATTGTTGCCATCGAGGATAAAAAGATGGGGTTTATATCATATTGCTTGAGTTTATCCCTCTACATCACGTCATCTTGCCTAATGCATTACTCTGTTCTTATGAATTTAATACTCTAGATGCATGCTGGATAGTGGTCGATGTATGGAGTAATAGTAGTAGATTCATTATCGTCTCGGTCTACTTGTCGCAGACGTGATGCCTATATACATGATCATGTTTAGATATTCTGATAATTATGCACTTTTCTATCAATTGCTCGACAGTAATTTGTTCACCCACCGTAATACTTATGCTATCTTGAGAGAACCCACTAGTCAAACCTATGGACGCCAGGTCTATCTTTTATCATATAAGTTTCCAATCTATTTTATCTTGCAATCTTTATATTTCAATCTTTATAATAAAAATACCAAAAACATTATATTATCATCTCTATCAGAGCTCATCGTAAGTGACCGTGAAGGGATTGACAACCCCTTTATTGCGTTGGTTGTGAGGTTCTTATTTGTTTGCGTAGGTACAGGGACTTGCGTGTGGCCTCCTACTGGATTGATACCTTGGTTCTCAAAAACTGAGGGAAATACTTACGCTACTTTGCTGCATCACCCTTTCCTCTTCAAGGGAAAACCAACACAGTGCTCATGAGGTAGCAAGAAGTATTTCTGGCACCGTTGCCGGGGAGTCTACGCACAAGTCAAGACATACCAAGTGCCCATCACAAACTGTTATCCCTCGCATTACATTATTTGCCATTTTCCTCTCATTTTCCTCTCCCCCACTTCACCCTTGCCGTTTTATTCGCCCTCTTTTTCCGTTCGCCTTCTTCCCATGTGTATCTTTCTTTGTGTTTCCACGTGCCTTCTATTTGTTTGCATCTTTGCTTGCTAATAATCTATTGTTATGGATCCACTTAAAGTGTTCTACTTGGATCATCTTCGATCCTTATGCGCTCGTGCTGAAACCCCAACTAGCCTAGTTGATGGGAAATCTTTAGATGAGCATGCTCATTTCGTGCGTCACCATTTGTCTGAAAAAGGGATACTCTTATGGGATCAAATAAACAGATTGCTATGTTATGCTTGGAATATTTGTGAAATTTGTGATCTGACTTGTTGCTCTAAGAACCCTAAAAAACACCTCCCCTACCTATGTGAGTTTAATGATAATGAAATCTCATCTTCGTATGCAAAGGGTGTTTATAGTTACTATGATATCGAACAAATTGAAGAATTTGTTGCTTTTAAGGGTGCTTATGAAGTTGCTTCTTTGATTGAAAGTATGATATTACTCTCTATGAATCTGAAAATCTTGCAATACTTGAATACTGCCATGAAAACTATGCTCATAATGTCTATGTCAAAGAATTTGTTGAAAGAATGACCGCTGCTTCGGAAGAAAATAATGATATGCATGAATCTATAGATAATTATGATTCAGATGATTTGATTGGAATATCCCTTGATGAACACGATGCCTGCTATTCTTGTGGCCATGATGCCAATATTTATGAAGATGAATTTGCTATAGTTCCTTATGTTAAACATGAGATCGTTGCTATTGCACCCATACTTCATAGTTCCTTCGATGAAAAGCACGATTGCAATGATGTTATCATAAATTCTCTTAATGACAATTGTGTTAATGATATGCAAAACCTCAAGCTTGGGGATGCTAGTTTTGCTATGACTACTATTTGTTGCAATGATCATGATTGGGGTGATTCTTCTTATGAACTTGAAAATTTATTTAAGCCCCATGATAAATATGAGATTGATAATTGTTTGCAATATTAATAAAAGTGGGTTTGGAGAGGTCATGACTTTAGTTAATGTTAATCCCACTATTTTGGAAGAGTGTCAACTTTGCATTCATGTGGATCGTGTTAAGAATATGTTTTGTGATAGATACATTATTGAATTTGATTATTATCTTACATGTAATTATTATGAGAGAGGAAAATATGGTGGTAGAAATTTTCATGTTACTAAATTACCTCCCGTTATGTTGAGATTGCTATTGTTTCTTTCCGCTTCCTTGCATATGCTAGTTTTTGCTTGCCTTGATAATTTGTTTGCCTATAAGATGCCTATGCATAGGAAGTATGTTATACTTATATGTGTTTGTCACGTGTTTTATGATGCTCTCTTTGTGCTTCAATTCTCGTCTTTCATGTGAGTATTGTTGAAATCTTATGCCTAGCTATAAGGCTTTAAAGAAAAGCGCTTGTTGGGAGACGACCCAATATTTTTCCTTTATTTTTAGTAATAAATAATTCATCTAGCCTCTATTTTTATGTGGTTTTATGCTTTTAATTAGTGTTTGTGCCAAGTAGAACCTTTGGGAAGACTTGGGGGAAGTCTTTGCGATCTTGCTGTAAAAAATGGAAACTTTGGCGCTCACGAGATTTGCTGCCATTTTCTAGTGGAGAGTGCTATTTAGTTAATTATTTTTCAATATGGTTAATAGATAAATTCCTCACGTCGATAAATCTATTCTAGAATTTTTGGGGTTCCATAAGCATTCTAAACCTACATATTACTACAGACTGTTCTGTTTTTGACAGATTCTGTTTTTCATGTGTTGTTTGCTTATTTCGATGAATCTATGGCTAGTAATAGAGTTTATGAACCATAGAAAAGTTGGAATACAGTAAGTTTAACACCAATATAAATAAAGAATGAGTTCATTACAGTACCTTGAAGTGGTGGTTTTTTTCTTTTACTAACGGAGCTCACGAGATATTCTTTTAAGTTTTGTGTTGTGAAGTTTTCAAGTTTTGGGTAAAGATTTGATGGATTATGGAACAAGGAGTGGCAAGAGCCTAAGCTTGGGGATGCCCAAGGCACCCCAAGGTAAAATCCAAGGACAACCAAAAGCCTAAGCTTGGGGATGCCCCGAAAGGCATCCCCTCTTTCGTCTTCGTCCATCGGTAACTTTACTTGGAGCTATATTTTTATTCACCACATGATATGTGTTTTGCTTGGAGCGTATTGTATGATTTGAGTCCTTGATTTTTAGTTTACCACAATCGTCCTTGTTGTACACACCTTTTGGGAGAGACACACATGAATCGAAATTTATTAGAATACTCTATGTGCTTCACTTATATCTTTTGAGCTAGATAATTTTGCTCTAGTGCTTCACTTATATCTTTTAGAGCACGGTGGTGGTTTTATTTTATAGAAATTATTGATCTCTCATGCTTCACTTATATTATTTTGAGAGTCCTTTAAAACAGCATGGTAATTTTCTTTGGTTATGAATTTAGTCCTAATATGATAGGCATCCATGATCGGTATAATAAAAACTATCATAAAAGTGCATTGAATACTATGAGAAGTTTGATACTTGATGATTGTTTTGACATATGGAGATTGTGATATTAGAGTCATGCTAGTTGAGTAGTTGTGAATTTGAGAAATACTTGTTCTAACATTTGTGATTCCCATAGCATGCACGTATGGTGAACCATTATGTGATGAAGTCGGAGCATGGTTTATTTATTGATTGTCTTCCTTATGAGTGGCGGTCGAGGACGAGCGATGGTCTTTTCCTACCAATCTATCCCCCTAGGAGCATGTGCGTAGTACTTTGTTTCAATAAGTAATAAATTTTTGCAATAAGTATATGAGTTCTTTATGACTAATGTTGAGTCCATGGATTATACGCACTCTCACCCTTCCACCATTGCTAGCCTCTCTAGTACCGCGCAACTTTCGCAGGTACCATAAACCCGCGATATACCTTCCTCAAAACAGCCACCATACCTACCTATTATGGCATTTCCATAGCCATTCCGAGATATATTGCCATGCAACTTTCCACTATTCCGTTTGTTATGACACGCTTCATCATTGTCATATTGCTTTGCATGATCATGTAGTTGACGTCGTATTTGTGGCAAAGCCACCATGCTTAAATTTTCATACATGTCACTCTTGATTCATCGCAATCCCGGTACACCGCCGGAGGCATTCACATAGAGTCATATTTTGTTCTAAGTATCGAGTTGTAATTCTTTGAGTTGTAAGTAAATAAAAGTGTGATGATCATCATTACTAGAGCATTGTCCCAAGTGAGGAAAGGATGATGGAGACTACGATTCCCCCACAAGTTGGGATGAGACTCCGGACAAAAAATAATAATAAAAAAGTGGCCATAAAGAAGAAGGCCCAAATAAAAAGAAATGGGAGAAAAAGAGAGAAGGGACAATGTTACTAATCCCTCCTTCCATCTATATAGGGCCTAATGTGTTTTTTGAGACTAACTTTGACCAAATATTAGAGTAATAATATATGACATCCAACTTACACAAAGCACACTGTTAAATTCGTGTGTGAAAGGAGCTTTCAATGATATAATTTTCACATTGTACATGCCATGTACTATTAATCTTGTCAATAGTCAAAGGCGGTCTTAAAAATGCATTAGGCCCTATAGAGATGGAAGGAGGGAGTATACTTTTTCCACACTTGTGCTTCAAAGTAGCACCATGATCTTCATGATAGAGAGTCTCTTATTTTGTCACTTTCATATACTAGTGGGAATTTTTCATTATATAACTTGGCTTGTATATTCCATTGATGGGCTTCCTCAAAATGCCCTAGGTCTTCGTGAGCAAGCAAGTTGGATGCACACCCACTTAGTTATTTTAGTTGAGCTTTCATATATTTATAGCTCTAGTGCATCCGTTGCATGGCAATACCTACTCACTCACATTGATATCTATTGATGGGCATCTCCATAGCCCATTGATACGCCTAGTTGATGTGAGACTATCTTCTCCTTTTTGTCTTCTCCACAACCACCATTCTATTCCACATATAGTGCTATGTCCACGGCTCACGCTCATGTATTGCGTGAAGATTGAAAAAGTTTGAGAACATAAAAGGTATGAAACAATTGCTTGGCTTGTCATCGGGGTTGTGCATGATATAAATACTTTGTGTGGTGAAGATAGAGCATAGCCATACTATATGATTTTGTAGGGATAACTTTCTTTGGCCATGTTATTTTGAGAAGACATAATTGCTTAGTTAGTATGCTTGAAGTATTATTATTTTTATGTCAATATTAAACTTTTGTCTTGAATCTTTCGGATCTGAATATTCATGCCACAATAAAGAAAATTACATTGAGAATTATGCTAGGTAGCATTCCACATCAAAAATTCTATTTTTATCATTTACCTACTGGAGGACGAGCAGGAATTAAGCTTGGGGATGCTTGATACGTCTCCAACGTATCTATAATTTTTGATTGTTCCATGCTATTATATTATATGTTTTTGATGTTAATGGGCTTTATTTTACACTTTTATATTATTTTTGGGACTAACCTACTAACCCAAGGCCCAGTGCAAATTGTTGTTTTTTGCCTATTTCAGTGTTTCACAGATAAGGAATATCAAACGGAATGAAACCTTCGGGAGAGTTTTTTTGGAACAAAAGTGATCCAGAGGACTTGGAGTAGACGTCAAGAAACAAACATGGAGTCCACGAGGCAGGGGGCGCGCCCTCCCCCCTCGTGGCTCAACCGACCTACTTCTTCCTCCTATATATACTCATATACCCTAAAAACAGCTAGGAGCACCACGAAACCCTATTTCCACCGCCGCAACCTTCTGTACCCAAGAGATCCCATCTTGGCGCCTTTTTCGGAGCTCCGCCGGAGGGGGAATCGATCATGGAGGGCCTCTACATCAACTCCATGACCTCTCCGGTGATGTGTGAGTAGTTTACTTCAGACCTTCGGGTCCATAGT
Organism: Triticum dicoccoides; assembly: GCF_002162155.2. NCBI lineage: Eukaryota > Viridiplantae > Streptophyta > Magnoliopsida > Poales > Poaceae > Triticum > Triticum dicoccoides. The sequence goes on from NC_041382.1 coordinate 524,341,635, forward strand.
TATTAGCTAGATGGCTTCTTCTCTCTCTTTGGATCTCAATACAAAGTTCTCCTCGATCTTCTTGGAGATCTATTCGATGTAACTCTTTTTATGGTGTGTTTGTCGAGATCCGATGAATTGTGGGTTTATGATCAAGTCTATCTATGAACAATATTTGATTCTTCTCTGAAATCTTTTATGTATGATTGGTTATCTTTGCAAGTCTCTTCGAATTATCAGTTTGGTTTGGCCTACTATATTCATCTTTCTTGCAATGGGAGAAGTGGTTAGCTTTGGGTTCAATCTTGCGGTGCACGATCCCAGTGACAGAAAGGGAAACGACACGTATTGTATTGTTGCCATCGAGGATAAAAAGATGGGGTTTATATCATATTGCTTGAGTTTATCCCTCTACATAATGTCATCTTACCTAATGTTTTACTCTGTTCTTATGAACTTAATACTCTAGATGCATGTTGGATAGCGGTCGATGTGTGGACTAATAGTAGTAGATGCAAGCAGGAGTCGGTCTACTTATCATGGACGTGATGCCTATATACATGATCAAGCCTAGATATTCTCATAATTATTCGCTTTTATATCAATTGCTCGACAGTAATTTGTTCACCCACTGTAATACTTATGCTATCTTGAGAGAAGCCACTAGTGAAACCTATGGCCCAGGTCTATCTTTTGTCATATAAGTTTCCAATCTATTTTATCTTGCAATCTATATATTTCAATCTTTTCCATAAAAATACCAAAAATATTATCTTATCATCTTTATCAGATCTCACTTTCGTAAGTGACTGTGAAGGGATTGACAACCCCTTTATCGCATTGGTTGCGAGGTTCTTATTTGTTTGTGTAGGTACAAGGGACTTGCATGTGGCCTCCTACTGGATTGATACCTTGGTTCTCAAAAACTGAGGGAAATACTTACGCTACTTTGCTGCATCACCCTTTCCTCTTCAAGGGAAAACCAACGCAGTGCTCAAGAGGTAGCAGCCATCTCTTCATTGACATAAGTCGGGGACTTCAGCATACCAGCCGACCAACTTCGTCATGTCAGCTAGACCAGGGGCTTCGCCTTACCATATCAATTGTGCGGCATCGCCACTTCGTCAAGCCGAGCTCTTTGCTCGGGCACCTCGGGACCGGCTTGGGCTAGGACCTCGACCCGTCGTAAGCTCAGCCCACGTCATCAACACCAAGCACATTAACCAGCTAAGTCGCTTTCATGCCCAAATTTCCTCCAATCCTTTAATTTTTGCTCGGTTCAACCAATCATTATATTTGTGTTAATAAAAGTTGTTTGTTAAAAACTTAGTTTGTCAAAAACGTTGTTTGTTAAAAGGACTTCCTTTTCCCATGTTAACTGGGGGCTCTTAAATTTTGTATGAGCCGTTTTATAATAAAAGTTTTCTTTTAAGTCGTTGCAAAGTCTTTTTCTACTACTCCTTTTTCCGACATGAGTGTGTGGTTAATAGTCGGATAGTCTGGTTTCTCTCACAAGCCGCTCGAGTTTAGTTTGCTAAACTGGCCTAATGAGAAGCACTCCGCCTTCGGGAAAGGAGGTTGATGATGAAGGCTAACCCGCTTGAAGTCTAGAGATCATACATATCATGTTAAAGCATGACAGAAGCACATATTAATTTTAAGACCAATTTTCGGATTGGCGCCAAAAAATGTGATTTACTTCGGACGTAATGTTTTTACTAAAGTTTTTGGTTTTTCGACTTTGTAACACCTTTTCCTTTCAGGAGGCGAGACATCCTCTTGATCGAGGTGTTCTGCGTGATGGTTTTGCTCGGGAAATCTTCTCCGACCTGTAGTTTGGCATCTTTCCTGCCGAGCTACACCTCAGTGTTGTCAAAACGTACACGACAGTTAAACTAGTTCCCGAGGAGACTCGATCCTCAGATTGGTCAGTCACACCCAACCTAAGTCTCGAGGGCTACTACCCATCGTCTGCCAGTTTTTTCATAAATTCCATAAAATCAGCCCACGGCCGAGGTGGTGCACCACCTCGGAAGCAATTCGGCATAAAGCACGGATGCAAGTGGCTAGATCCATATAGGGCCTTTCCGGCATTAAGCTCGGTTGAACTCCTTCAACTTTTTTCAAGACCGAGGTAATCCATGACACCTCGGATACCGACCGACATTGGAGCTTGGGAGCAAAAAAGACGTCTCGGATTGTCCAGCGTTTGAGCTCGGATGCAAGAGGAAATCGATGCACGGGAAAAAAGTTCGAACCCGAGGTGTGGCGTAAAAACAACAAGGCTTTGATAAAATCCGACAACTTAAAGGGGCTCCTTGGATACCCAATGTGTAAACTCTTCAGATTCACCTCGGCGATCCGCAAGATCGATGATGGGAAGATTTGTTAAACCAGTTTTCAAGACCGACGACGGAATATGAAGAATAGTTTGGAAAAACCGAGGTGCGTCCCCAACTTGAAGACCGGTTTATGGGGATACTAAGGGTGTCCCGGACTAAGGGGTCCTCGGGCTGCCAGCCTATCTCTCATGGGTCGAACTAGTGGGCCGCTCTTGATTTATCAAAGGAAGGCCAGACTACAGGCGACCCCGTGCTCTGGATGGAAGACTCCACAAGACTTGGTGCACAAGGCGAGGACTCTTCTAAATCCTAGGCCTCGAGTGCATTATATAAACCGAGGCCTGGCTAGTCAATAGATCATCTTAGAACCATCATCCTACTCTCCTAGTGTTTAGTTCATCTGATCTCATGGTAGATCGACTCTGTAACCATCATATACACTTCACTATAATCAAGCAGAACGAAGGGTTTTACCTCTTCGAGAGGGCCCGAACCTGGGTAAATATTGAACCTGCGTTCATTGTTCCCCATTGATCCAAGATCCACAGCTCGGGACCCCCTACCCGAGATCCGCCGGTTTTGACAATGGCACCCTGTATGCACAAAGAATGAGGCTGAGCAGGAATGAATCGGGCAACCTATGGTACATACTTCCTCCATGTGATGACTACGTTGGGATGCCATTCTTGACCCACCTGACAAGGACGAATGTTAACCGCCATGTCGTGGTATGTTACTTCAGGGGCGGAGTGTCACATCCCTAGTTCTGGTATGCTCTGAGCTAGCTAGTCAAGTGTTGCATCATGTTTAAATTCTTTTGAATTTTAAATGGGGATTGAATAAACCCTAACACCAGATCAAATCAAATAGGTTCAACATAAAATCATTTTCGATGAACCCAAAATGCCCTTTGAAAATGTTCATGATTTCTGATAAAGGTGAAAACCTCTGCCAAAAATGATGAACTATTTCTAGGTCATTCCTGGATTTTTGAATTAAATCATAACATATTTGAATTAGGGCATTAGAATTCTATAAGTATTTTTAAATGCTTCAAATATTCTGGAATCACTTGAGGGCATCTGGAATAATTCAGTTAGTGCCCATAATTAATTTCAGAATTTAATAAAATTATTTAGTCCTAAAACTAAATCAAAACAGAGAAATAAATAGAAAATATAAAGAAATAGAGAGAGAGAGAGAGAAGGTTTTCACCGGGTGCTCACCTGGCCTGGCCAAGCATGGCCCAGCCCACCACCTGGCGCCGCCAGTCGTCGTCCAGCTCCCGCTAGTCAGATGCCGCGCGCGTGGTCCCCGCGCGCTGGCATGTGCCCGGCCACCTCCTGCTTCTGCCGACACCTTGGACGGCTCTAGACGACGCCACGCACCCCCCTGACCTCTCTCTCCCTCACCCGTGGCCTCTCCCCTCCCCTGGACCTCTCCCTCTCACCCACCCGAACGGGTCCGTCGCCGCCACTCGCCATAGCCACGGACACTGTCCACCCCTCGCATCTCCGACGCGCCAAGGAGCTCCGCCATCGACCTCCACGCCGTCTCCTTCGAGCCACGCGACGGGAAGAGCCCTGGAGCGCTGTCCCCGACGTCTTCTTCCTCCTCGCGCTACCGATATCTCCGGTGACCTCCTGTCGTCACCAGCCCCTCCCCGAGCTCGCCGTTCGCTCCCATGAACTCGCAGTGAGCCACTGAAAGGATCGATATGGTTGACTAGAGGGGGGGTGAATAGGCAACTAACAATTTTTAGCTTTTCTTTAACAATTTAAACTTTGCATCAAGGTAGGTTGTCTAGATATGAAACTAGGTGAGCAACCTATATGATGCAACGAGGATAGGTACACAAGCAAGCAAGAGATAACCAAGAGATAACCAAGAGTGGAGACGGTGGAGACAAGGATGTGTTGCCGAAGTTCCTTCCCTTTGAGAGGAAGTACGTCTCCGTTGGAGCGGTGTGGAGGCACAATGCTCCCCAAGAAGCCACTAGGGCCACCGTATTCTCCTCACGCCCTCACACAATGCGAGATGCCGTGATTCCACTATTGGTGCCCTTGAAGGCGGCGACCAAACCTTTACAAACAAGGTTGGGGCTCTCTGCACAACTTAATTGGAGGCTCCCAACAAAAACCACGAAGCTTCACCACAATGGAATATGGCTCCGAGGTGACCTCAACCGTCTAGGGTGCTCAAACACCCAAGAGTAACAAAATCCACACAAGAAAGTATGGGGGAAGCAAATATCCTTTGGTGGAAGTGTAGATCTAGGTCTCCTCCTTCAATCCCTAGCAAATCAACAAGTTTGAGTGGCTAGAGAGAGAGATCGGGCAAAAGAGCTTGAAGGGCATTAATGGTGGAGTGAGAGAGGTCAAAGGTGGGAGTGGTAGGTGGGAGAAGCCCCCTTAAATAGTCACCCACATTTCCAACCGTTACTGCGTTTTTTGCACTGCAGTGGTACAACCGGTCCTCATCTTGGTACAACCGGGACTCACGGTGTAACTGCAGAACCCTACCAAGCGGTACAACCGGACAGGCAGGCGGTAGTACCGGCTAAGAAAAATAACCGGACTAACCGCCTGGCTACCGCACAACCACCGCATCAAAACATGAGCTTGAGCAGTACTTGGGCGGTGCCTGGCCGGAACAACCGCATGGCCTTGAGCTCTTGGGCGGCTAAGTACTGAGCGGAAGAACCGCTCGGACCACCGGTGGTACCGGTCATCGTGGAATGACCGGACCAACTGGGCCACTACCGCCCAAGAACCGCATCAAACCAGAAGCGAGAGCGGTACTTGAGCGGTGCATGGACGGAACCACCGCCCCAGCTGTTGCAGAGCATGGTGGCGGTACCACCGCCCGGAGGCAGCGGTACAACCGCTCGAGCAAAGCTGGTGAGCGAAAAGACCCAGCGGTACAACCGCTCCAGAGAGCAGTACAACCGCTGGGCAGATACAGTGAGCAGAAAAGAGGGGAAGAGGCAAGGAAAACTCTCTCTCCCACACACACCTGAGGAAGGCAAAGAGAGGGTGAGAAAAGTGTACGTGAACTGATTCCCCCAGAGCTTCCTAATGAGGATTCCCTCTTGATAGTACGGGTACTCTACGACCAAAGAAAATAAAAGCATAGAGGACAAGTCTTCGATCTTTTCCTTCGAGAGGCAATAGCAATCCGATGTAAGCCTAAGCATCGAGAACCTGAAACATATAGCACACGATTAGACCACAAAGGGTTGTCATCATCATCCAAAACATAAATTAGGGAAATGCCCTTTCAATCTCCCCCTTTTTGGTGGATGATGACAACAACACGATTTGCAATAGATAAGTCAATGAAATCTAGACGGAACTCCCCCTGAATGTGTGCCCCAACAAGTACTAGCTAATAGAAAGCATGGGCACACTTTTAGGACTAGACTCCCCCTATATTTTACAGACTCATCACTCTGAGCTCAAAAGGATAGACAATATAATACTTAGAGGCAATAATAACGATAAAGACCTACGAACGGAAAGGTAAACGGAGTAACAAGTCTCACACACACCACGGAATGAAACAGGTCCACAAACAAACACAAAACACGAGAACAAGAGAAAAAACCCAAGCAAATCCCTGAGACCTATAGAACCCTCTCCCCCCTTGGCATCAAGACACCAAAAAGGAAAAGAGCGAAGCTAGCGACCCAAAGCTCAGGCGTCCTCCTCTGACTCCTCGATTGCATCTGGATCTTAATCATCAGAGTCGTCATCGTCATCGTGATCAGATACTTCCATGGCATTGTCAGCTGCTGCAAACGAGGATGATGGCAGGGGAGGGGCTTCATCATCAGTCCAGGTGCTATGGGTAGAGATCCAACGCTCCTCTAGGGTGATGCTCTTCTCAGAGCCACTCTGAACCTGCATGTTGAGGTGCTTCATCATTGCAATTTGGCGACGCCGTGCAAGATTCTCATTGACATGTGCCTCATACATCTTCTTCTGGATGTCAGCCTGGAGACAAAAGGTCTTCTTCACCTTGGCAGTAAGTTTGGCCACCCACGAAGGCTGGGCCCCTGGCTCCAGCTCAATGTCCTCATCGTCAGAAGTAGCATAGACATCCTCAGGAGCATGTTCAGGGAAGCGAGGCTCGGCATGCTTCTTCTTCTTAAGGAGCTTGATCTCATGAACAGTGAGGTTGTCTGGAGAAGTGAGGAGCTCTCCAGGACGACGAACAGCCCACACAGAGTTCAGAAAGCACATGACAAACGGAGCGTAGATTGGGACTTTACGGTAGATTACCATGTTGTACATCTCATGCCACAACCAATTTGACACATCAAACGTTGCCCCTGTCCCCACCATGGTCTTCATAGCAACCATCAAATCAACCAGATAGCCATGAATCTCATCTTGATTGCCCACCTTGGGCAAGAGCACATTGCGGAACACTCGGTGCATGATGTCATAGACCTTCTCCAAATCCTTGGATTCTCCAATAATCCCACGGCCCCGAATGTACAGAGGGGCAAGCTTCTCCTTAGGCATGGACTCAGGAAAATCATGAGGGCGAATGCCACCCCTTCCTTCCAGACCGGTATCCTCATACCCAATAGCATTGTAGAAAGCCTGCCAGGGAACGTGAAACAATTCATCGCGACACATGAAGGTGAGAGTGCGCGCATCATCTTCCCCAAAATGAACTGTGGCATAGAACTGATGGATAAGTTGAACATCAAAGTCACAGTTGACTGACATGATCTTGACAAGATCAAACTCCTCGCAGAGAGCTAGCGCCTCACCAAAATACTCCATGTTGTTTCTCCAATGATCAAAATCAATTGTCCACTGCTTGGCATATCTATTCTTGTTGTGCTCAAAGAGTTCATGAACAATCCACACTTGTATCTCATTCCGGAACTAAACAGTGGTCCAATGGGGAGCAATGGGAACCTCATACGGATTCTTTGAGCGGAAGGCTTCCCAATCCTTGGCTTTCCAACGATGCAATGGCATAACCACACGTTGCTTAGCAGCTGCATACTTTTCATGGCGAGTGGGCTTGGTGGGAATCACAACTTCTTCTTCATCATCAGACACAACCGGGAGCAAGGTCCTTCGTGCCGTCTTCTTTGTCTTGCGAGGAGCAGAGCGAGAACTAGAGCCACCTGAACACACACACGAAAAGAACACACAAAAACCCAACAAGGATGAGAGGATTGCACCCACTAGCAGAAAAGGAACAAGTTGCAACAACGGAGAAGATAGAATAGTGCTTAGTGGTTGATATACTCCGGTTGTACCGGATCTTCCGCCGGTAGAACCGCTGACAGTGGCACTGCCAGGGAAGATAGATCTAACCGAGGCATACGAATCACACAAGTAATATTCCGAATTCTAAGTGCTGCAAACAAGACAGGAGGCTAACAAAGAACTCTTCTAAGCCATAGATCGAACACTAAACGCGGAAAGATAAGTAAAGCCCTAGACAAGGAAGAACCCTAAAAAAATCTAGAGGCAAAGGACACGAGGCATTACCACCATCCATGGGAAGAGATCGGGAGGCCTCCACAGAGAGCCAAGGATCCGAAGCATGAGACGCACTCCGGGGCAGGGGTAGAGATGGCCGGCGGCTAGGGCAAAAAAAAAGAGGAACGAGGACGAAGGGAAAAAGACAACCCTTCAGCCCCGTCGAGTATATATAGGCCCGTACACACGCCCCGGTAGAACCGCTTAGGGGAGCGGTTGTACCACTCGTCTGGTACAGACCGGTGGATGGAGGCGGTACTTCCGGTGCCTGGGAGGCAGCGGTCGTACCGCACGGCATCAACCGGTAGTATCGGACGCGGGTTACCATGGGTTTGTGCGGTGGAACCGCCCAAGCACCGAACGGAGACCCTTGGGACGGCACAACCCGGTACCAGCGGTAGAACCGCTCGTGGTACCGGTTGTACCGCCCGACCACCTAAGCCCAAGCCAAGATCAAATGAGTGCAATCCGAAGGGAGGAAGAAGGGGCACAAAACAGGAGAGAAACAACACCCTAGGAGAACCTAACACAAAGAGCAAAGATAGAAAGAGAGAAAACAACACGAGAACAACAAGGCTAACTCCAACCTCCCAAAGAGAGGACGGTGGCCGAGGCCCCCTATCTTTGAGTCAATTGGTATGGCACCGCGAAGAATTATCCTTGGGTCCATGACCAAAACTCGTCTTTGAAGCACAAGTACCATCAAATATGGCTAATGTGAAAGACACAATCAATTTATGCATAATGGGGGGAGGGAGAGTTCACTGAGAGAACAACACTCCCCCTATGTCCATGCCTACACCTAAACTAGGCAACAAATTGAGCGTGGTAGGGTGTGCAAGGGTTCAAGCCACATTGCTCGAATCAATGATATTTAGCTCATGACTTAACTCGCGAAATCTTGCTTCATCCAAGGGCTTCGTGAAAATATCTGCAAGGTTGTCATGAGTGTTGACATAGTTGAGCTCGATCTCTCCTCGTCTAATGTGATCCCGGATGAAGTGATACCGGATCTCAATATGCTTCGTCTTGAAATGTTGCACCGGATTGAGAGAGATCTTGATGGCACTTTCATTGTCACACCAAAGAGGCACTTTGTCACAAGTGACACCGTAATCCTTTAAAGTTTGCCTCATCCATAGGAGTTGAGCACAACAACTACCGGCGGCAACATACTCCGCCTTAGTGGACGAGAGAGACACACAACTTTGCTTTTTGGAAGACCAACTTACCAAAGAGCAACCAAGGAATTGGCACCCTTCGGAAGTGGACTTCCTATCCACTTTGTCTCCCGCCCAATCGGAATCCGAGTACCCTACAAACTTGAAGTTTGATCCTCTAGGGTACCATAGGCCAAAGTTTGGGGTATGAGCAAAATATCGAAAGATTCGTTTGACCGCCACATAGTGACTTTCCTTAGGTGTGGCTTGAAACCGTGCACAAATTCCCACACTCAACATGATGTCCGGTCTAGATGCACAAAGGTAAAGCAAGGATCCAATCATGGAACAATATACCTTTTGATCCACCACTTTACTATTGGGATCTAAGTCAAGTTGGCACTTGGTGGGCATTGGAGTGGAAGCCGGCTTGACGTCACTTAGCTTGAATCTGTTGAGCATGTCTTGAGTGTATTTGGATTGATTGATGAAGGTTCCTTCTCTTCTTTGCTTCACTTCGAACCCTAGAAAGAACTTCAACTCTCCCATGGAGGACATCTCGAACTTTGAGGTCATGAGAGCGGCAAATTCCTCATTGAAAGCTTTGTTAGGAGAACCAAAGATAGTATCATCAACATATAATTGGCACACAAACAACTCCCCTTTGACCTTCTTAGTAAAAAGAGTGGGGTCGATTAGCCCAACTTCAGAACCACGGTCTTGTAACAATTCGGTAAGGTGGTCATACCACGCACGTGGGGCTTGTTTAAGGCCATAGAGCGCCTTATCGAGTTGATACACATGATTGGGAAAGTAGGGATCCTCGTACCCGGGGGTTGCTTGACGTAAACCAATTCATTAATGGGACCATTAAGAAAAGCACTCTTCACATCCATTTGTTGTAACTTAAAATTATGATGAGAAGCATATGCAATCAACATGCGAATGGATTCAAGACGAGCAACGGGAGCAAAGGTTTCATCGTAGTCGATACCCTCGACTTGGGAGTAGCCTTGTGCTACCAAACGAGCCTTGGTGCGAATGATAATCCCATGGGCATCTTGCTTGTTCTTGAATATCCACTTGGTTCCAATGACATTGTGGTTCCCTGTTGGCCTTGGCACCAATCTCCACACTTTGTTGCGCTCGAAGTTGTTGAGTTCTTCGTGCATGGCATTGAGCCAATCCGGATCTTCTAGCGCCTCATAGACCTTGTGGGGTTCCACACAAGAGACAAACGCGTGATGCTCACAATAATTTGATAATTGTCTACGAGTGCTTACCCCCTTTCTTAAGCTTCCAAGCACATTCGTCATGAGATGATCCTTGGTGGAGAGCTTGGATGCAATCTTGGTGGCACGACGCTCTAATTCCTCCTCGGTGGTGAGTTGAGGAGCGGTTACTTGATCATCTTGAGCGCCGTCATGAACTTGTTCTTGATCTTGAACTTGCTCGGGGGAGAGAACTTGACCTTGGGCATCACTTGGTGTGTCAACACCGTCTTGAGTATGATCTTGCCCTTGGTCTTGTTCATGAGGTTGAGGACCTTCACTTTGTTCTTCGGAAGCGTGTGGGCCTTGGGTTGGTGATGGCTCCACTTGAGTGGAGCATTGTCCTTCTCCTTCGGCCACAAGGGGTTCCTCAATGGGTAGGATAAAACCAACACCCATTCTTCTTATGGCTTGAGGAGGAATTTCATCACCTACATCACAAGTGCCACTTTGCTCCACTTGGGAGCCGTTATTCTCATCAAACTCCATGTTACACGTCTCCTCAATAAGTCTCGTGGATTTATTGAGGACACGGTAAGCATGAGAGTTTGTAGCATAACCAACAAATATGCCCTCATGAGCTCCAGCCTCAAATTTAGACAACCGAACACCTTTCTTGAGAATGAAACACTTACACCCGAATACCCGGAAGTACTTGAGGTTGGGCTTGTTACCGGTGAGTATCTCATATGGAGTCTTGTGCAAGCCCTTGCGGAGGTAGAGCCGATTGGATGCATGACACGTGGTGTTGATGGCTTCGGCCCAAAAGTTGTACAGAGACTTGAACTCCGCCATCATGGTCCTTGGCGCATCCATCAACGTCCGATTCTTCCTCTCCGCAACACCGTTTTGTTGAGGGGTGTATGGTGCAGAATATTGATGCTTGACTCCCTCATCACTAAGAAATTCATCCAAGGTGTAGTTCTTGCACTCGGTGCCGTTGTCACTTCTTATTGTCAAGATCTTTGCATTGTGTTGACGTTGTGCTTCATTTGCAAAGTCAATGACGGTTTGTTGGGTCTCGCTCTTCCTCTTGAAGAAATACACCCACGTGTACCTTGAGTAGTCATCCACAATCACCAAGCAATACTTCCTACCTCCAAGACTATCGAAGGATGGAGGCCCAAAGAGATCCATGTGAAGGAGCTCCAAAGGCCTCTTTGAATAAATGATAGCCGTGGGAGGGTGAGCCTTCTCATGTAGCTTTCCTTCGATACAGGCACTGCAAGCATGATCTTTAGCAAAACTAACATTCGTCAGTCCACGGACATGGTCCCCCTTGAGGAGACTTTGCAAAGATCTCATATTAACATGGGCTAAACGGCGATGCCAAAGCCATCCCACATCAACTTTAGCCATTAGGCATGTCGCGGTCTTAGTGGGTCGCTCCGAAAAGTTAATCACATATAGACCGTTCTCGACATGCCCAACAAAGGCTACTTTAAGAGTCTTGCTCCACAAGAGGGCCACGGTATCGATATCAAAGAAAGTGTCAAAGCCCATGATTGCAAGTTGACGAATGGAAAGTAAATTGTATGCAAGGGACTCAACAAGCATGACCTTCTCGATCGTGAGATCATGAGAGATGACCACCTTGCCAAGTCCCAATACCTTAGAAGATGAGGCGTCACCCCACTCGACATTGGTGGGCATAGATGGAACCTTGTGCACGTCCACCACCAAGTCCTTGCTTCCGGTCATATGATTTGTAGCTCCGCTATCGAGCAACCATGATCCACCACCGGAAGCAAACACCTACAAGAGATCAATGCTTGGTTTTAGGTACCCATTTGGGTCCTTTAATGTTAGTAACAAGGGTCTTAGGAACCCAAATAGACCATTCAATGTATTCATGAAGAGAACCAACAAATTTGGCATAAACATGCCCATCACTAACACGGCATAACACATAAGAAGGATTAACATCGCCGGCTTTGTTGGGAGGGGTGACATTGCCCTTCTTGACATTGTTCTTCTTCTTCTCCTCGGGGGCACTCTCTCCCTCCCTCACAAAGGTTTGCATGAGAGGAGGAGGTCGTTTGGTCTTGTCATTCTTCTTCTTGTTCTTGGAGTCGGGCACGTACCCAACCCCTTCCTTGGCCACAACTCCCTTTTGGTTGATCAAGAGATCGTTGAGGTTCTTCTTGCCTTGTATGCAAGTCGCAAGACCTCTCTCAAGTTGCTCCTTCAACTTAGCATTTTCCTCAACAAGATGTATATGCTCACAACACGGGTTAGTAGCATTTGCATTATCAATTAAAACCATATGAGGAAAAGTTGCTTTCTCCTTAGTTAGCTTCACTTGGAGTTGATCATGAGACTCCTTGAGACTAGCCTGAATACCCTTCAAGGCCTTGTGGGCCTTGTCAAGTATATCAAACTCCTCTTTGAGTCTAGCAAGATCAACCCCGAGTTTGGCCTTCTCGGAATTTAGCACACGAGAAACAATGAGGTCATGATCATAATATTTCTTTAACTTAGCATGATCAACGTTGTGTGACTCCTCAAGAGCCAAACGAAGACCACTCTCTTCCTCAAGAGCATTAGAAAGATCCAAGATCTCATCGGCATAGTCACGACTATGCCCTTCCATCTTAGGGATGGTGTCCTCGTGAGCCTCGATCATGTCATTGGCTTCACCAAGTTGTTCCAAGAGAGCAACAAAGTGCTTCTTGGATTTTCCCTTGAATTTGCCCATAAAGGCCTCAAACTCGTTAGCCTCCACATTAGCTCCCTCAAGTTCATTAATGCAATCCATCGGGGAAGGATGATTAATGATGGTAGTTTTGATGTTGGAGGTTACCTTGTTGGTGGCTTTAGCCATGAGGCACTTGGCGGTGATGCTCTCGTTGGGTGAGTCGAAGAGAGACACTCGTGACGTTGTTGCAATGGCAATGGAGGCCATGGCAACTGACTCATCATCTTCATCATTGTCATCATCCTCATTGTACTCTTCTTGCACAACCAAAGCCTTGGGAGGAGTCTTCTTGGAGAAGTTGTTCTTGTTGGGGAACGACTTGGCCTTGTCCTTTCGGATGAGCTTGCCACCATTGTCTTCCCTCTTCTCATACGGGCATTCCGCAACGAAATGACTCACGTTGCCGCAATTGTAGCAAGTCCTTACATGTTGCTTGCCCCTTGTACCACTCGAGTTGTTTTTGCTAAAGTTTGTCCTCGAGTTTTTCTTGCTCCAAAATTGCCTTGAAGCAAGTGCCATGTGTTCATGATATGCATACTTCATATCTTCGGGGTTGCTCTCCTCTTCTTCCTCTTCTTCGTCTTCCATGATGAGCTTGGCCTTCAATGCAAGGTTAGGCTTCTTTGCCCGTTGAGAACGGAGCACCGCATTGTCGACGGTCTTGTCCAAAATGTTCATGGCCACAAACTCATCCAACACTTCGCTTGAGGTCAAAGTGTGGAAGTCCGGTCTTTGACGAATGACGGAGGACATGGCCTTGTGATAGGGCATCATTGCCTTGAAGAATTTGCGCTTGATCCAATTGTCATCCGTGTCCTTGCTCCCGTGATCTCGTAGTGAGACCGCGAGTTTGGTTACTCTCCGATAAAGCTCACGAGGTTCTTCATCTTCCTTCATTGCAGACTCATCGGCCTCATCTTGTACCACTTCATAGTTGGAGAGTTGAATGCTTGCGCTTCCCCGGTAGAGAGACACGACACAATGCCATGCATCTTTGGCCAAGGCGAAAGGATGAAGATGAGGTAGGTCTTCGGGTGGAATTGCATCTTGAATGATGAAGACAACATTCTCATTGAATTGATTGTCCGCGGCTTCTCGAGGAGTGAAGTTGCTTGGATCATGTGGATAGAAACCTTCTTCAATGATTCTCCAAAGGTTAGTGTTCACATGATTTAAATGAGGTTTAAAGCGGTAAGCCCAAGAATCAAAATCCTCATTTTTCACAATCTTAGGGGGAGGACCGGCATGATTAAAATGAGTGGAAGGAACCGGTCCACCATAAACAAGTGGTGGTTCCACATGGGCAAAGATGCCGGTACCATTCTTGCCACTAGAAGAAGGAGCCTTTTCACTACTAGATTCCCCCTTGTCGGGGATAGCATCCGTCACCTTGTTGGCGGGATCACCCACTTTCAACGGTGCGGTGGATAGTTTAAGCCCCTCAAGAAATTTAGTAAACATGCTTTCGACTTCGGTCGTCATGGAGGTTTTCAATGTCTCCAAGGCCACATTGAACTCCTCACGAGAGACCGAAGTTCCCCATCTCCCGTAGACGAGATCAGATTCACACCAGAGTGTTCCTCCACACTGTCTACGGTATCAACCATACTCTTTGGACGGTAAAGTCCTTAATAAAGAGACGAGGCTCTGATACCAATTGAAAGGATCGATATGGTTGACTAGAGGGGGGGTGAATAGGCAACTAACAATTTTTAGCTTTTCTTTAACAATTTAAACTTTTCATCAAAGTAGGTTGTCTAGATATGCAACTAGGTGAGCAACCTATATGATGCAACGAGGATAGGTACACAAGCAAGCAAGAGATATGAAACAAGTAAGCTTGCTCAAATAAAGGCACGAGATAACCAAGAGTGGAGACGGTGGAGACGAGGATGTGTTGCCGAAGTTCCTTCCCTTTGGGAGGAAGTATGTCTCTGTTGGAGCGGTGTGGAGGCACAATGCTCCCCAAGAAGCCACTAGGGCCACCGTATTCTCCTCACGCCCTCACACAATGCGAGATGCCGTGATTCCACTATTGGTGCCCTTGAAGGCGGCGACCGAACCTTTACAAACAAGGTTGGGGCTCTCTCCACAACTTAATTGGAGGCTCCCAACAAAAACCATGAAGCTTCACCACAATGGAATATGGCTCCGAGTTGACCTCAACCGTCTAGGGTGCTCAAACACCCAAGAGTAACAAAATCCACACAAGAAAGTATGGGGGAAGAAAATATCCTTTGGTGGAAGTGTAGATCTAGGTCTCCTCCTTCAATCCCTAGCAAATCAACAAGTTTGAGTGGCTAGAGAGAGAGATCGGGCAAGAGAGCTTGAAGGGCATTAATGGTGGAGTGAGAGAGGTCAAAGGTGGGAGTGGTAGGTGGGAGAAGCCCCCTTAAATAGTCACCCACATTTCCAACCGTTACTGCGTTTTTTCACTGCAGCGGTACAACCGGTCCTCGTCCCGGTACAACCGGGACTCATGGTGTAACTGCAGAACCCTACCAAGCGGTACAACCGGACAGGCGGGTGGTAGTACCGGCTAAGAAAAATAACCGGACTAACCGCCTGGCTACCGCACAACCACCGCATCAAAACAGGAGCTTGACCGGTACTTGGGCGGTGCCTGGCCGGAACAACCGCATGGCCTTGAGCTCTTGGGCGGCTAAGTACTGAGCGGAAGAACCACTCGGACCACCGGTGGTACCGATCATCATGGAACGACCGGACCAACCGGGCCACTACCGTCCAAGAACCGCATCAAACCAGAAGCGAGAGCGGTACTTGAGCGGTGCATGGACGGAACGACCGCCCCAACTGTTGCAGAGCATGGTGGCGGTACCACCGCCCGGAGGCAGTGGTACAACCGCTCGAGCAAAGCTGGTGAGCGACAAGACCCAGCGGTACAACCGCTCTAGAGAGTGGTACAACTGCTGGGCAGACACAGTGAGCAGAAAAGAGGGGAAGAGGCAAGGAAAACTCTCTCTCCCACACACACCTAAGGAAGGCAAAGAGAGAGTGAGAAAAGTGTACGTGAACTGATTCCCCCAGAGCTTCCTAATGAGGATTCCCTCTTGATAGTACGGTACTCTACGACCAAAGAAAATAAAAGCGTAGAGGACACGTCTTTGATCTTTTCCTTCGAGAGGCAATAGCAATCCGATGTAAGCCTAAGCATCGAGAACCTGAGACATATAGCACACGATTAGACCACAAAGGGTTGTCATCATCATCCAAAACATAAAGTCGGGAAATGCCCTTTGAGCCACTGACCCTTCTCCCCATCTCCATTCTCGCTCTCGTGCATTGTACGCGCCGCCTCGAGTTCGCTCGTACGCACTGCCGCCTGTGCTCGCCGCCGACATGTCTCCAGCCATCTAATGGTCCGGCCGTCATGCCCAGCTTCCTCCATGCGCCGTGTAGAACAAGTAGGTGCCCCACACGAGCCACCACGGCCGTCACAGCGATGACCCCGAGCTCACCTGAGCTCCGGTGACCGCCAGGGTCGACGACGGCGATGACTCCGGCCACCCCAGGCCCAACCACCTACACAACTCGACGGGGACGAGTGCCCGCGTCACGTAGATGCCCTCCGTCGGCCATTTGGTCGCCGGAGGAGGAATCCCGCACCTCACCGCCGCGTCTGGCTTCGCCGGCGTCGAGTCGCCTGCGGGGTTGACTCGTTTGACCAGGGGTTTGACCTCCCCTGGCTCAGTGACAGGTGGGGCCACCCTGCTAACAAACCTAGATTAGTGTTAACTAAACCTACTTAGTTTAGTTTAGTTACTGACACACGGGGCCCATTGGTCAGTTTGACCTGGACCGCCCCGTTGACCTGCTGACGTCACAGTGACGTAGTGCTGATGCAGTAAAGAATTTTCTGGATTTAAACTTATTCAGAAAATTCCATAAATTGTTATAAACTTCAAAAAATCATAGAATTTAATCCATAACTCAGATTGAAAAGATTTATATATGAAAAATTATCAGAACAATCCAATCTATCCATTGGTACAGGTTTTATGCATGATAAAACAACTTAACCTTGTTGTATAGATCAAAACATGTAAATGCACTTCGGAAATTCATAGTTTGAATTTGAATTTGAACCTTTGGTTCAAATCAACTCAAACCCTTCTGTTGCTAGCTGCATTAGCTCAAATCATAGAATCTTGCCATGTCATGATCATGCATCATTTTATGCATTGCATTGATTGTGTTCCTTCTCTATTACCGGTATTTGCCCCCCCCCTCAGTAGACATGGTTCCGACGATGATATCGATGACACCAATGAAGAACTATACAATCTTTAGAAGTGCCAGGCAAGCAAACCCCCGTTGTTCATTCCGTTACAATCCCACTCTCTCGCTCTTGCTCTCTTTTACTGCAGTAGGACAACAACATTTCAACTGTTACATGCTGCGGTAGTTGAACCTCTTTCCTTTGCATGACCTGTCATTGCCATGGTAAATAGATGAAATCCACTAGCATGAGTAGGAGTTGTTTGAGCCCTGATGTGCCTACTCATTCATGCTTGTTGTCAGGCCCGCTACTGCTTAGAGTCGAGTCAAGTCTGATTCATTGGGGATGAATTGGAATGTGGTGAACATGTCTTACTGTTGAGAGCTAAGTGTGTGAACACGATTTGGTAAAGGTAGCGGTGAGAGGCCATGTAGGAGTACATGGTGGGTTGTCTCATTAAAACCGTCCTTAGGAACTGAGTTCTGTGTTTGTGATCCATGAACAGCTACTACCACACATTGGCATCCTTAATTGACTCTCTCAACTTATTAACCGCCCCTGTCCTCTCTCCAGGAGTTGCAAGTAGTTTCTGGTGTTTGTAGTATGCTGGAGGCCGTGCGTAGCGCTGACCCGAGGGGTGGGCTATGATGCGGTAGGCACATGGCCCAGTGTACCAAGTCGCCTGTTTGGTGACCCGGGAACCTTGTACACATCGTTCGGGGCCGTATGTGGAAACCTCGGCCGGAATCCCTGCGGATGGAACCTAAATAGGCGATAAACGTGGACTAGGGACTTGTGTGGTTAGTCAGGTCGTGGCCGACACCCTCGCTGGGCTTCCGCTTGAAGGTTGCCGAGTACATGTCGTGTAAACGTCAATAAGTGGTGAGTGCGTGTGTGAAGAAGTACATCCCTACATGGTTAACATCATCTATTCAAATAGCCGCATCCGCGGTAAAGGACCTCTGGGTTGCCTGTATAGTTCATAGACAAGTGAAAGGGGATACTCTAAAATGCGCAAGATAAGCATGAGTGCTATGGATGGCGTTCTCGTAGGGAGATGGGAGCGGGTCCGTAGTGGTGTATTGATATGGTGAATATGTGGACTGGTGTGCGCCACCTAAAAAGAGTTACTTGTAGTCGTAGTTTAGGATAGCCACCGAGTCAAACCTGGCTTGCTGCAGTTAAACTCCACCACCCCCCTTTGTTGATACCGATGCATATGTAGTTAGTTCTAATGTAAGTCTTGCTGGGTACATTTGTACTCACGTTTGCTTAATTTATGTTTTTGCCAAGAGACTTCAGTCGCGCTAGTAGTTCTGCGTGGACTTCGATGTTTATCTTGTTACCTCAGCTATGATCTTGTGCCCTCGGCAGGGTCTTGTAGATAGTAAGACTTTGTAGCCTTTTCTTTTGTAGTTGTATTTACTCAGACAAGTTAAGCTTCCGCTTGTGCTTGTTGCTTGTATGACTTGAATGCTGGGTCATCAGACCCATGTTTGCAATATCTGGCTCTTCAGAGCCTAATGAATAAATACTTTGAGTTGTAGAGTTTTGTTGTGATGCCATGTTGTATTTGCACATATCGAGCATATTGTGTGTATGATTTGAAATGCTTGGTATGTGTGGGATCCAACAACCTAGTTGTTTATCCTTGGTAGCCTCTCTTACCGAGAAATGTTTTCTAGTGCTTCCACTGAGCCATGGTAGCTTGCTACTGCTCCGGAATACTTAGGCTGGCCGGCATGTGTCCTTCTTCGTTCCTGTGTCTGTCCCTTCGGGGAAATGTCACATGGTGTCTACCGGAGTCCTGTTAGCCTACTACAGCCCGGATTCTCCGGAGTCCTGTTAGCCCAGCTGCTACATCCCGGATTCACTCGATGATGACCGTCACGTTCATTGCTGGGTCATGTATGCATGTCCCCGTAAGTTAGTGCCACTTTGGGTTTATGACTAGTCATGTCGGCCCAGGTTCTATGTCATATGGATGCTAGTGACACTATCATATACGTGAGCCAAAAGGCGCAAATGGTCCCGGGCCAGGTAAGGTGGCACCCGTGGGAATACCGTGCATGAGGCCGCAAAGTGATATGATGTGTTACATGCTAGATCGGTGTGACTTAGGATCGGGGTCCTGACACGGAGACAGGGGGCGAGTAGGGTCTAGACCCCTGCCAATCGCTCGCCCCTCCCCCAACGATTTCTAGTAGGTAGTAGTATAGGTAGTATATATTGTATATGCACTAATTGGCCGAAGATAATCACATCATTAGCCCATATAAGATTTTTTAGGGAAATTAGCCCATATGAGTACTAATATAATTACTATCCTAGACCGAAAGCCCAATAACCCATGTCATTGTCATGTGGTTGTGGCTGCCTTTTGTTGTTTTCCCCATGCGATCAATCGATCCATTGATCGTGTCCTTGCACTAGGGAATTGTTTGCCGCTGCCGCTCTCGCTCAGGTAAGGCGCACACCAAGCCGCCCCTACCCTATCAGCTGCGCTGATCTGTCGTCTTTGTTCGATGTGTGTCCAGTGTCTAAGGACTAAGGAGGGGGTACTGGACGAGAGGAGGAGGCTTCATTACATCAGAGTTTTACAGGGAGAAAGGAAGATCAGATAGAGGAAGGTACCAGTACGTACTTGTAGCTATCTGTTATTATGAATTAAAATCCTACTATGTTAATCTGGTGTGTTAGTGTTGTCTACAAAATAGTGAATTAATCTATTAATCATGGTTTTACTTTATATAGTAGTTAATGAGGAAGCGAAAAGCACCAACAACTAGGGGGATAAATTCCTTTTTTACGCCAGGTGCTGAAAATGTGATTCCATCTGAGGAGCAACCTATTGCAGATAACCAAACAAATGATATTCTTGTTGATATGCAAACTGATGAGCAACAGGTTGTGGCACCGGAAGAAGTTGCAGTAGGAGAAGGTACAATTGAAAGCACAAAATATGTAACGGACCTTGGTATGCACTAGCAAATTTGGGAACTCCCTCATGATGAGCAAAAAGAAGCACGCCGCTTCTATATTTTGAAGGGAGCTTATCAACCATACATGAGAGAATGTCCATATAATAAAACAGGAAAATATCATCGTCAATTTCAATACAGTTATTTCAATTCTATTCGTTGGCTTGAGTAATTGATGGAAACACATCGTGTGTACTGCCTACCTTGTTTTCTCTTCAATGCCAAATGGAAGGTGTGGCTCTGATGCATTTTTTGGGAATCGTTGCATGGAAAACAAAAAATTTCTATGCACACGCAATGATCTATCCATGGAGATGCATAGCAATGAGGGGAAGAGTATGTCTATGTACCCTCGTAGACCGTAAGTGGAAGCGTTTAACAACGCGATTGATGTAGTCGAACTTCTTCGCGCTCCAACTGATCAAGTATCGAACGTACGGCACCTTGAAAGTGCAACTAATCCCCTGGTGGTTTTGGTAATTCATAATAACATATAGCTCATTGAACTAATATTCATTCAAGTTAAATATTTTAGAAAGTTCAATGATTGGCATGGCATGGACAAGAGATGTGCACCCCTCTAAATGCTAAGGACAAAGATTGGCAAAGGCTCAAGACTCTTCATTTTCATTTTAGTGATCCAAGATCACATTGAGTCCATAGGAAAGCCAATACTATTAAAAGGGGATGAGGTGTTGCTTAATGGTCTACTTGCTCAAAGTGCTTAGTGATATTTCTCCAAAACCCTCAGCCACTTTCTCATTTCCACATATGTCCAAAACCTAAAGTCAAACTCGGCCCTACAAATTTGATCTATCCGGCGCCACCGAGTTCATTTGACATAGCCACTGCCAGAAACCCTAGTCAATTCGGTCTCACCGATTGGGATCTTGGTCTCACCGAGATGGCATTGCAAACTCTCTATTTCCCTTCGTAACGTTTCGGTCTCATCAAAATGAGCGATCGGTCCCACCGAGTTCGCATTGCAAACTCTCTCTTTCCCTTTGTAATTTTTTGGTCTCACCGAAAGGAGCGATCGGTCCCATCGAGTTTTCTTGACCAACCCTCTGTTTGCCCATTGTTGAAATCGGTCTCACTGAGTTCATGCAATTGGTCTCACCGAGATGAGGTTTTTCCCTAACCCTAGCACATCGGTCCCACCGAGTTGATCATGTTGGTCCCACCGAGATTCCTAATGTTCACATTTTGTACTAAATCGGTCTCGCCGAGTTCCTCTATTCGATCTGACCGAGTTGAGGCAAATGTGTGTAACAGTTGGATTTTGTGTGGAGGCCATATATACCCCTCCACCCCGTATCCATTCAAGAGAGAGCCATCAGAACGTGCCTACACTTCCACTACTCATTTTGTGAGAGAGAACCACCTACTCATGTGTTGAGATCAAGCCATTCCAATCCAACCACTAGAATCTTGATCTCTAGCCTTCCCCAAGTTGCTTTCCACTCAAATCATATTTCCACCATAGTCAAATCTGTGATAGAGAGTTGAGTACTGGGGAGACTATCATTTGAAGCACAAGAGCAAGGAGTTCATCATCAACACACCATCTATTACCTTTTGGAGAGTGTTGTCTCCTAGATTTGTTAGGTGTCACTTGGGAGCCTCTGATAAGATTGTGGAGTTGAACCAAGGAGTTTGTACGGGCAAGGAGATCGCCTACTTTGTGAAGATCTACCCTAGTGAGGCAAGTCCTTCATGGGCGATGGCCATGGTGGGATAGACAAGGTTGCTTCTTCGTGGACCCTTCATGGGTGGAGCCCTCCGTGGACTCGCGCAACCGTTACCCTTCGTGGGTTGAAGTATCCATTAACGTGGATGTACGATAGCACCACCTATCAGAACCACGCCAAAAATCTTCGTGTCTAAATTGCGTTTGCTCCCTCCAAACTCCTCCCTTTACCTTCATATGCAATTGTTTTACATTCCGCTGCTATAGTCTTAGACTTGCATGTGTAGGTTGTTTACTTGACTAGTGCTAAGTTGCTAAAATCTGCCAAGACTTAAAATTGGGAAAAGGCTAGCTTTTTATTTGGTCAAGTAGTCTAATCACCCCCCCTCTAGACATACTTTCCAACAAGTGGTATCAGAGCTTTGATTTCCAGTTGCCTTCATTTCCATAGCTTTTGGTAATCATAGCCTTGGTTTCACAACCTAGGAGAGTATGGCGTCTGGCGAGGGATATTATCACCGTAGAGGTCCTTACTTTGATGGTACTAATTTTGCTAGTTGGAAGCATAAGATGAAAATGCATATTCTTGGTCATAACCCCGCCGTTTTGGCTATTGTGTGTATTGGTTTGCAAGGTGAATACTTCGAGGATGGAAGAGAACCGAATCGTGAAGCAACCGCGGAAGAATTGAAGATGTTGCAATACAATGCTCAAGCTTGCGATATTCTTTTCAATGGATTGTGCCCCGAAGAATTCAACAAAATCAGCCGTCTTGAGAATGCAAAGGAAATTTGGGATACTTTTGTTGATATGCACGAAGGTACCGAGTCCATCAAGGAATCCAAATTGGATGTGCTTTAAAGTCAACTTGACAAGTCCAAAATGAAGGATGGTGAAGGAGTCACTGAAATGTACTCTAGGCTTGCTCTCATCACAAATGAGATTGTCGGCTTAGGAAGAGAAGAGATGACCGAAGATTCATCATCAAGAAGATCCTAAGTGCCTTGGATGGAAAATATGATACCGTGTGCACCTTGATCCAAATGATGCCCAACTACAAAGATCTCAAGCCAACGAAAGTCATTGGTAGTATTGTTGCTCATGAGATGTCACTCAAGGATAAGGAAGAGCTTCACAACAAGTCTAGTGGTGCTTACAACGTTTCATGTGATGCTCCTACAACATCAAGTAAAAAACAAATCTTCAATGAGGAATTGAGCTTAATGGTGAAGAACTTCAACAAGTTCTACAAGAGTAGAAGCAAAGAGAGAAGTTCCAAGTCAAGGTCCTACAATGACAAAAGTTCTTAAAAGCAATCAATGATGATCTTCGAAGGAAAAGTTCTTCTTACATTGCCAAGCGTTACTCTTGTCTACTTACATGCCACCAGTAAAATCTAGCAACAAGAGCAAGAAACATTCTTCTTCTAGTAGTAACAATAATCATGCTAAATCCAATATTGTTGCTTCTAGTAGTTCTCTTGATTCCACTAATTATTCTCTTAGCCAAGTTACACTTGAGCAAGAAAATAGCTTATTGAAGGGAATTATAGACAAAGGTGTTTACAAGAGCCTTGTTGGAAGTAAGCAATTTGAGGAAATTGTACGCAAGCAAGAAAGGCAATGGAAGAATCAAGGTGTTGGTTTTGAACGAAAGTTCAATGCCAATGGAGTTGAGTGGGAAGGAGATCAATACCCCAAGAGAAGTATGACCCTACCTCTTTCAAGGGAGCACATGCTCAATACGATCTTCCACCACAAGACCACAAGCTAAAAGGCAAGGACAAGCTTCAAGAGGAGATTGATGCATTTGAAGAAGCTCCTAAGGTCTTGGTCAAGTGGGTTCCCAAGACTACATCAAGTTCTACTTCATCAAGTATGACTACAACTCCAAGGATTCCCATCAGGTTGATGTGGGTCCCAAATAAGAGCAACTAGAGAGTTCTTGAGGGTGACTCCGCCAACATACTTCACTCATATTCATTTTGGCAAGGACAACTGCAATTAACTTCCGTATCTTGCACTAGTTCAAGGAGTCACAAACCCTCTTGTTGGTATGACAAGGCAGAACGTAACCTAATGCTTCCATGGACATCACCATATGTGTACTTCACTCAATGTCTATGTATATCCTTGTTTGTTCCTTGTGGGACTAACCCATGTAGGTATTGAAAGTACAACTCACTCCAATGGATTGCTCCAAATGATCTACATCAACATTGAGCATCCACATCTTAAACATCTACATGAAGTCATCATTGAAAAAACCCAAGGTTAGTTCATCCCTCTAAGGGGGGATATCACATCTAGGGGGAGCTTTACTCTAGGAATCGAGCTAAAGCAACTCTAATAGTGTGAACACAATAGTGCTTTATGTAAAATTGGTAACCCCACTTGTGCTTAAACGATGAGTATGACCTATGATCAAATGTTCTCATTTCACTCCGAAGTCAATATACTCATATACAGATGACCTAGTCATCGCCAATTGCTTGATAGATGCTAGAGTGTTTGTGCATGATTTGCCACATATTTTATTTGCTATCTTATTGTGTGAGCATGTTGGTTGCATAATTTTCTCCATTCGAGAACATCCCTTTGTTGCTTTGATTGTTTGGTTTTTCTGTCTGCCAAATGGATGGACAAGAATGCCAAAATACTTCCTCTAGCTATCTATGATTTTCTCATCTCAAACTCTATTCATGCTACATCACAAAGCTTAAACAAGTCAAATTCGGACTCTCTGGGTGAGGAGCACTCAGAGCCACCGATCCATCAGGGGCTTAAACTTCTAAAACCTCTTAATGCATCTCTGTCAGACCAACTCATCCCACTCGGTCTCACTGAATTCATTAAGTTGATCTAAGTTTCCACCTCGGTGCAACTGATTTGAACAATTCGGTCACACCGAGTTGCAGTAATTGCAACAGTTTTGCATCTCGGTGCCACCGAGTCATTCCACTCAGCCACATCGACAGTGACTGGGTATATATACCGTGGGTTGAAATTTTGGAAACTCCTCCAAACCACTCGTCCGCGCCTCGTAGCTCTGCCGCCCCCTTGGTCTCTGGATCATCTCCGTCATCGCCAGCGTCCTCCTGCCACTGGTCTCCGTCACTGTCAACGGAAATATCACTGATGTTGTCATCGTAGCGAGTTCGTCACCAAGTTAGGGTACAGACTCGACCTCTTTGTGTGTTTTCCTTTTTCTGATTCTTGCACAAAGATCATTGCCATTAATCTTACCACGAATAACATCAATCTATCCACCGAAAAGTTCCATTAGAATATATTTGATGCAAAAACTTAAGGTTAGGTTTCTGCTGAACTCATCTCGGACCGACCGATCTGAGGATCTAGGTCTCACTGATTTGGATCAGGCCATTGCACGGGTATAACTCGGTCTAACTAAAGCGTACTAATCGGTGTGACCAAAATCACTCACTTTGTGAAACCCTAGCATCTTGGAGTCACCGAACTACATTTCGGTCTGACCGAAATTGCATGTTTATATCTATAATGCTTCGGTGTCACCGAGTTTGTCATATTGGTAGCTCCGAAATGCTTTCTGAAGAAAACTAAAGTTAAGTTTTTGTCTCAATATTTTTGCAAAATAGTTGTGCTTTGTGATGCGCATCCACTCTACCGATACCCATCTATTCATAGGGCCAGTTTCAGAGATGTAAGAGGGCAGTGAAAGTCAGAACAGGTCGAGGAGCAGGTGAATCTCAGTGAGGGAACTAGTCCCTCCAACAGCAGTTATGATTATGGTAGCAGAGGCACTCCAAGCAACTTGCCTAAGGCTGCTACTAAGCAAAGGAAGAAGATAACCTCAGATTCAAAGGATGAGGACTTTGTTGTTGATGAGGAGGTGACCTCAAAGAAGAAAGTGCTCAATAAGGAGTACGTTGCTACTACCATAAAGCCTGGTATGAAGAAGAAAGCTCCTGCCAAGAGAGTCTCTATGTCAAAAGCCAGAGCCTCCACTCAGGAAACTATGGAGTTCACTCTTGAACCAAGAGAAGAGGAGGCTGTTGGAGGAAAGAAGAGGAAGGAGAGAGTCAAGAAGACTGTGGCCAGAGTAATTGGAAAACCATCTAAGATGGGAGATTCAGATGAAGATGGGGAGGAGGAAGAAGTTGCTGCACCTCCACCAAAGACTCAGAAGCTCATGGGGGATGCTATTAGATCAGGGGCTGCTCCATCCAAGCCCAAGTCTGCCCCCAAGCCTCCAGCTCAAGATCCAAAACCTTCTGCCCCCAAGAGATCCACCAAAAACATCCCTACTACTGGGAAGAACAAGGCCCGGTGCCAGAGGTTCAAGAAGAGGAAGAATCCCAAGTGCTTAGAAAGTTGAAGCCAAAGATTCCAAATCATGATGACAACTATCCTATTGCTGAAAACATGAACCAAAGGAAGGATGCAGGTCTGAGATTGTGGAGACAGACTGATCCATATGCCACTAGTTGAAGGACTGTTGTAGATTATCGTTTCCACACTAAGGAACAACAAGACTTCTATGAGACAGTCTTGTTGGACAAGAAGCCCATAGTGTGTGACATGAGATGGGTTGACCAGACATACATTGATGATAATGAGGATTACTTTCCAGGAGTGCGTGAGAGATTCATAATGAATGCAGTTGACAAGTTTGTTGGTCACAAGTTGACAAAGTGGAATGATGAAATGATTATGCAATTCTACTCCACTGCTCATTTCTATCCAGATGGCAAGATTGTCTGGATGACAGAAGGAACCAGATATCAATCTTCAATTTCTAAATGGGCAAAGATGATGAATGCCCCTGAGGAGGATGAGAATGACATAGATGTGTATGCCAAGCCAAGGAAGGATCACAACTCCATGGCAAATATGTATAAGGAAATTCCTAATAAAGTGTTGGAGACTCACAAGCTTGGGTCTATATACTATTTGCTGTCAGGTTTGACCACCATCAACACCATCTTTAGCCACACTCTGTTTCCCAAGTCAGGAGATCATAGGATGATCCGTGGTCACTCAATCAACTTGCTTCATATGTTTGATGTGCCACAAAAATTTAAAGTAATAACTTTGATTGTTGAAACAGTGAAGAGAACTGCAGCTGATCAGAAGAGATCGTGTGGACATGTGCCTCATATACAGATGCTAATCAACTCCAAGATGGGAACAGGGACATATCTTCTAGACAAAGAGAACCTTCCCCTGAGGCTAGAATTTGAAGACAATGAGATTGTCATGGATGAATCTGATCCAACCAGTGCAGAAGCATAGGAGAAGAGAGAGAGAGAGAGAGAGAGAGAGAGAGAGAGAGCAAAGGCTGCTAAAGCAGCAAATGCAGCTAGTGTAGAAGATGCTTCACAAGTGATTCTCAAGACCAAGCAAGATCAACTCAGTTATCTTCTTGAGGCTATTGTGAGGATTGAGAAGGGCTTGTCCACCCTGACTCAGAATCAAGAAAGTCTTGAGAGGATCATTGAGACCAAATTCCATGATCTAGATGTGAAGGTTGCTAAGATACAGACTACTGCAGAGAAGCTCCAGGAAGAGGTTGAGGATAGGATTGACAGACCAACCACCGATGCTTTTCAAAGAGTACCAAGGGCACAAAGGTCTACAGCTGTGCCAATTGTCGGAGACTCCATGACTACCATTTCAGCACCTGCCGCAACTGCCTCTGTCATACCCCCAGTTTCAACTCCTCCAGCTCCACAGACATCACTGAAGCTTTTGCAGACGGACTCCTCTCCACGCCATCTACGCACACCAGAGCAACCAACCAGAAGACCACTTCAGGAGCTCCCGGAGATCGTGCCTAGAGTGCTGCATAGCACTATGCATTTCAAGCTTTTTGGTAACTTGTTGCCAAAGGGGGGAAGTGTATAGATCACTAGGCTGAGAGAGAGAGAGAGTTTTGCCTTTTGTTGCCTCTCCTGTTACTTTGATCATTTGCTTTGATCGTTTTCTTGTTTGATTCCTATGTTATAACATTTCTGCTTGTTTGTGAGATTCTCTTGTGATCATGTGTTTGATCATACTATACCTTAATGTGTGATTGCATGATGCTATCTATGATACGTGTGTATGATCAATCATGTTTATTCTTGGTGATGAGTGCATGTTCCTTATAGCTTATCATTTTGAGCGCTCCACCAAGATGTATGTGACATGGAAGAGTGACCCATGATCCTAATCGATTGTGTATTTGCATTCAAACGAAAATTTTAAATAATGCACAAATTTAGGGGGATCTCTTGCTTATCACATACTTCTCAAAGAGACGACGTATTTCATTCATATTATCATTTGTCAAAGTTTTGATCTATTTGTTGTTATCAATTACCAAAAAGGGGGAGACTGAAAGTGCAACTAATCCCCGGGTGGTTTTGGTAATTCATAATAACATATAGCTCATTGAACTAATGTCCATTCAAGTGAAATATTTCAGAAAGTTCAATAATTGGCATGGCATGGACTAGAGATGTGGACCCCTCAAAATGCTAAGGACAAAGATTGGCAAAGGCTCAAGACTCTTCATTTTCATTTTAGTGATCCAAGATCACATTGAGTCCATAGGAAAGCCAATACTATTAAAAGGGGATGAGGTGTTGCTTAAAGGTCTACTTGCTCAAAGTGCTTAGTGATATTGCTCCAAAACCCCTCAGCCACTTTCTCATTTCCACATATGTTCAAAACCTAAAGTCAAACTCGGCCCCACAAATTTGATCTATCCGGCGCCACCGAGTTCATTTGACATAGCCACTGCCAGAAACCCTAGTCAATTCGGTCTCACCGATCAGGATCTCGGTCTCACCGAGATGGCATTGCAAACTCTCTGTTTCCCTACGTAACGTTTTGGTCTCATAGAAATGAGCGACCGGTCCCACCGAGTTTGCATTGCAAACTCTGTGTTTTTCCTTTCATAACGTTTCGGTCTCACTGAAATTAATGATCGGCCCCACCGAGTTAGCTTGACCAACTCTCTATTTGCTCATTGCTGAAATCGGTCTCACCGATTTTATGCAATCGTTATCACCGAGATGAGGTTTTGCCCTAACCCTAGAGCATCGGTCCCACCGAGTTGATCATGTCGGTCCCACCGAGATTCCTAATGTTCACATTTTGTACTAAATCGGTCTCACCGAGTTCCTCTATTCAGTCTGACCGAGTTGGGTCAAATGCGTGTAACGGTTGGATTTTGTGTGGAGGCTATATATACCCCTCCACCTTGTCTCCATTCAAGAGAGAGCCATCAGAACGTGCCTAAACTTCCACTACTCATTTTCTGAGAGAGAACCACCTACTCATGTGTTGAGATCAAGACATTCCAATACAACCACTAGAATCTTTATCTCTAGCCTTCCCCAAGTGGCTTTCCACTCAAACATCTTTCCACCATAGCAAATCTGTGAGAGAGAGTTGAGTGTTGGGGAGACTATCATTTGAAGCACAAGAGCAAGGAGTTCATCATCAACACACAATCTATTACCTTTTGGAGAGTGGTGTCTCCTAGATTGGTTAGGTGTCACTTGGGAGCCTCCGACAAGATTGTGGAGTTGAACCAAGTAGTTTGTAAGGGCAAGGAGATTGCCTACTTCGTGAAGATCTACCCGAGTGAGGCAAGTCCTTCGTGGGCGATGGCCATGGTGGGATAGACAAGGTTGCTTCTTTGTGGACCCTTAATGGGTGGAGCCCTTCATGGACTCACACAACCATTACCCTTTGTGGGTTGAAGTCTCCATTAACATGGATGTACGATAGCACCACCTATCGGAACCACGCAAAAATCTCCGTGTCTACATTGTGTTTGCCTTCTCCAAACCCTTCCCTTTACCTTCATATGCAATGTTTTACTTTCCACTGCTATACTCTTAGAATTGCATGTGTGGGTTGATTGCTTGACTTTTGTTAGTTGCTAAAATCTGCCAAGACTTAAAATTGGGAAAAGGCTAGATTTTTATTTGATCAAGTAGTCTAATCACCCCCTCTAGACCTACTTTCGATCCTACACACCTCCATGTTCTGCACACGTTCAGCTCGGTGACGTCCTCCGCCTTCTTGATCCAGTAAGATGGCGAGGTAGTAGATGAGTTCTGGGAGCACAACGGCATGGTGAAGGTGATGGTGAACTGATCTCCGCAGGGCTTCGCTTAAGCACTACGAAAATAGGACCGGGTGTGTAAACGGTGGAGGGGGCGCCGCACACGGCTAGGCAATTGTATGTTGTGTGCTAGGCGCCCCTCCCACATATATATAGGTGGGAGGGAGGGAGGAGCAGGCAAAGGAGGCGCCCAAGTATGAGAAATCCTACTTCCGGTTCCTCCCAAGCCGCGCCCCCTTCCTTATTTGGAGTACCGGGAAAGGCAGGGGAGGGTGCCCCCCTTTCCTTTCTCCCATAAGAGGGAAAGGCAGGAGGGACTAGCCCTCCCCCTTTTCCTTCTCTAGAGCTGGCCAAACAAGGGAGGGGGTGCACCAGCCCCCTTGTGGGCTGGTCTGTCCCATCCTTTGGCCCATAAGACCCGTAACTTGTCGGGGGGTGCACGGAACCCCTTCCAGTGACCCGATTTCTTCCCGATACATCCCGAAACACTTCCGATGTCCAAATACGATCGTCCTATATAACAATCTTTACCTCCCAACCATTTCGAGACTCCTCGTCATTTCCGTGATCTCAACCAGGACTCCGAACAACATTCGGTCACCAAAACATATAACTCATATAACACTATATCGTCAACGAATGTTAAGCGTGCGGACCGTAGGATTCGAGAACTATGTAGACATGACTGAGACACCTATCTGATCAATAACTAATAGCGGAACCTGGATGCCCATATTGGCTCCTGCATATTCTACAAAGATCTTTATCGGTCGAACTGTTATGACAACATACGTAATTCCCTTTGTTCAACGGTATGTTACTTGCCCGAGATTCGATCGTCGGTATCTTCATACCTAGTTCAATCTCATTACCAGCAAGTCTCTTTACTTGTTCCATAATACATCACCTCGTGACTAAACTCCTTAGTCATTTGCTTGCAAGCTTATGATGTGTATTACCGAGAGGGCCCAGAGTTACCTCTCCGATACTCGGAGTGACAGATCCTAATCTCGATCTATGCCAACTCAACAAACACCTTTAGAGATACCTGTAGAACATCTTTATGATCACCCAGTTACGTTGTGACGTTTGATAGCACACAAGGTATTCCTCTGGTATCCGGGAGTTGCATAATCTCATAGTCGAAGGAATATGTATTTGACATGAGGAAAGCAATAGAAATAAACTGAACGATCAATATGCTAAGCTAATGGATGGGTCTTGTCCATCACATCATTCTCCTGATGACGTGATCCCGTTATCAAATGACAACACACGACTATGGTTAGGAAACCTTAACCATCTTTGATCGACGAGCTAGTCTAGTAGAGGCTTATTACGGACACTGTATTTTATGTATTCACACATGTACTTAAGTTTCCGATCAATACAATTCTAGCATGAATAATAAACCTTTATCATGATTTAGGAAATATAATAATAACCAATTTATTATTGCCTCTAGGGCATATTTCCATTAGTCTCCTAGTTGCACTAGAGTCAATAATCTAGTTCACATCGCCATATGATTAACACCCATAGTTCACATCGCTATGTGACCAACACCAAAAGAGTTTACTAGAGTCAATAATCTAGTTCACATCACCATGTGATTAACATCCAAAGATTACTAAGGTGTGATCATGTTTTGCTTGTGAGAGAGGTTTGGTCAACGGTTCTGTCACATTCAGATCCGTATGTATTTTGCAAATTTCTATGTCTATAATGCTCTGCATGGAGCTACTCTAGCTAATTGCTCCCACTTTCTATATTTATCCAGATTGATACTCATAGTCATCCGGATCAGTGTCAAAGCTTGCATCGACATAACTCTTTACGACAAACTCTTTATCACCTCCATAACCGAAAAACATTTCCTTAGTCCTCTTTAGGTACCTAAGGATAATTTTGACCACTTTCTAGTGATCTAGTCCTAGATCACTATTGTACCCCCTTGCCAAACTCATGGCAAGGCACACAGCAGGTCTGGTACACAGCATGGCATACTTTATAGTACCTATGACTGAGGCATAGGGAATGACTTTCATTCTCTCTCTATATTCTGCCGGGGTTGGGTTTTGAGTCTTACTCAACTTCACACCTTGTTACACATGCAAGAACTCTTTCTTTGACTGGTCCATTTTTGAACTTCTTCAAAACTTTGTCAAGGTATGTGCTTTGTGAAAGTCCTATCAAGCATCTCGATCTATCCCTATAGATCTTGATGCCCAATATATAAGCAGCTTCACCGAGGTCTTCCATTGCAAAATTCTTATTCAGTTATACTTTTATACTATCCAGAAATTCTTTATCATTTCCGATCAACAATATGTCATCCACATATAATATCAGAAATGCTATAGAGATCCCACTCACTTTCTTGTAAATACATGTTTCATCGTAAGTCTGTATAAAACCATATGCTTTGATCACCTCATTAAAGCGAATATTCCAACTTTGAGACGCTTGCACCGGTCCATAGATAGATTGCTGGAGCTTGCACACTTTGTTAGCACCTTTAGGATCGACAAAACCTTCTGGTTGCATCATATACAACTCTTCTTTAAGAAAGCCATTAAGGAATGCAGTTTTGACATCCATTTGCTAAATTTCATCATTATAAAATGCGGCAATTGCTAACATGAATTAGACTGACTTAAGCATCGCTACGGGTGAGAAGGTCTCATGGTAGTCAACCCCTTGAACTTGTCAAAAACCTTTCGCGACAAGTCGAACTTTGTAGATGGTGACATTACCATCAGGGTCTGTCTTCTTCTTGAAGATCCATTTATTCTCAATGGCTTGCTGATCATCGGGCAAGTCCACCAAAGTCCACACTTTGTTCTCATACATGGATCCTATCTTAGATTTCATGGCCTCAAGCCATTTATCGTAATTTAGGCTCATCATAGCTTCTTCCTAGTTCATAGGTTCATCATGGTCTAGTAACATGACTTCCAGGACAGGATTACTGTACCACTCTGGTGCGGAATGTGCTCTGTTCGACCTACGAGGTCCAGTAGTAACTTGATTCGAAGTTTCATGATCATCATCATTAACTTCCTCTCTAGTTGGTGTAAGCATCATGGGAATGGATTTCTCTGATGTGCTACTATCCAAATTGAGAGAAGGTACAATTACCTCATCAAGTTCTACTTTCCTCCCACTCACTTCTTTCGAGAGAAAGTCCTTCTCTAGAAATGTTCCATTCTTGGCAACAAAGATCTTGCCTTCGGATCTATGGTAGAAGGTGTACCCAATTGTTTCCTTAGGGTATCCTATGAATACACACTTCTTCGATTTGGATTCGAGCTTTTCAGGCTAAAGCCTTTTGACATAAATGCCGCAACCCCAAACTTTAAGAAACGACAGCTTAGGTTTCTTCCCAAACCATAGTTCATACGGTGTCGTCTCAGCGGATTTATACGGTGCCCTATTTAACGTGAATGCGGCTGTCTCTAATGCGTAACCCCAAAACGATAGTGGTAAATTGGTAAGAGACATCATAGAACACACCATATCCAATAAAGTACGGTTTATGACATTCAGACACACCATTACACTGTGGTGTTCCAGGTGGCGTGAGTTGTGAAATAATTCCATATTGTTTTAAATGAAGGCCAAACTCGTAACTCAAATATTTGCCTCTGCGATCAGATCATAGAAACTTTATTTTCTTGTTACGATGATTCTCCACTTCACTCTGAAATTCTTTGGACTTTTCAAAATGTTTTGGACTTATGTTTCATCAAGTAGATGTACCCATACCTACTTAAATCATTTGTGAAGGTGAGAAAATAACGATACCCGCCATGAGCTTCAACACTCATTGGACCGCATACATCGGTACATATTATTTCCAATAAGTCATTAGCTCGCTCCATTGTTCCAGAGAATAGAGCTTTAGTCATCTTGCCCATAAGGCATGGTTCGCAAATATCAAATGATTCATAATCAAGTGATTCCAAAAGTCCATCCGCATGGAGTTTCTTCATGCGCCTTATACCAATATGACCTAAATGGCAGTGCCGCAAGTATGTTGCAGTATCATTATCAACTTTGTATCTTTTGGCATCAATATTATGAATATGTGTATCACTACGATCGAGATTCAATATACCATTTACATTGGGTGTATGACCATAGAAGGTTTTATTCATGTAAAGACAACAACAATTATTCTCTGACTTAAATGAATAACCGTATTGCAATAAACATGATCAAATCATATTCATGCTCAACGCAAACACCAAATAATATTTATTTAGGTTCAACACTAATCCCGAAGTTAGAGGAGTGTGCGATGGTGATCGTATCAACCTTGGGATCATTTCCAACACACATCGTCACCTCGCCCTTAACTAGTCTCTGTTTATTCTGCAACTCATGTTTCGAGTTACTAATCTTAGCAACTAAACTAGTATCAAATACGCAGGGGCTACTACGAATCTAGTAAGGTACACAACAATAACATGTATATCAAATATACCTTTGTTCACTTTGCCATCCTTCTTATCCGCCAAGTATTTGGGGCAGTTCCGCTTCTAGTGACCATTCCCTTTGCAGTAGAAGCACTCAGTTTCAGTCTTGGGTCTAGCTTTGGGCTTCTTCATGGGAGTGGCAACTTGCTTGCCATTCTTCTTGAAGTTCCCTTTCTCACCCTTGCCCTTTTTCTTGAAACTAGTGGTCTTGTTAACCATCAACATTTAATGCTCTATCTTGATTTCTACCTTCGGCGATTTCAGAATCGCGAAGAGCTCTGGAATCATTTTCTTCATCCCTTGCATATTGTAGTTCATCATGAAGTTCGAGTAGCTTGGTGATGGTGACGAGAAAACTCTGTTAATCACTATCTATCTGGAAGATTTACTCCCACTTGATTCAAGCGACTGTAGTATCCTAGACATTCTGAGCACATGCTCACTGGCTGAGGTATTCTCCTCCATCTTGTAGGCAAAGTAGAGGTCTCATACCTCTCGACACGGGCATGAGTCTGAAATACCAATTTCAGCTGTTGGAACATCTCATATGCTCCGTGGCGTTCAAAACATTTTTGAAGTCCAGTTCTAAGCCGTAAAGCATGGTGCACTAAACTATCAAGTATCATCATACTGAGCTTGCCAAACGTTCATAACATCTGCATCTACTCCCGCAACAGGTCTATCACCCAGTGGTGCACCAAGGACATAATTCTTCTGTGCAACAATGAGGATAATCCTTAGATCACGGACCTAGTCCGCTTTGTTGCTACTATCATCTTTCAACTTAGTTTTCTCTAGGAACATATCAAAAATAGGGGAGCTCTATCGCGAGCTATTGATCTACAACATAGATATGCAAAACTATAAGACTAAGTTCAAGATATATTAAGTTCAATTAATCAAATTACTAATGAACTCCCACTTAAATTAACATCTCTCAAGTTATTTAAGTGATACATGATCCAAATCAACTAACCCATGTCTGATCATCACGTGAGATGGGGTAGTCATCAATGGTGAACATCTCTATGTTGATCATATCTACTATATGACTCATGTTCGACCTTTTGGTCTCTAGTGTTCTGATACCATGTCTGTATATGCTAGGCTCGTCAAGTTTAACCCAAGTATTATGCATGTGTAAAACTGTCTTACACCCGTTGTATGTGAACGTAGAGTCTATCACACCAGATCATCACGTGGTATCTCAAAACGACGAACTGTAGCAACGGTGCATACTCAGGGAGAACACTTTTATCTTGAAATTAAGTGAAGGGATCATCTTATAATGCTACCGCCGTTCTAAGCAAAATAAGATGCATAAAGTATAAACATGACATGCAATCAAAATATATGACATAATATGGCCATCATCATCTTGTGCTTTTGATCTCCATCTCCAAAGCATCGTCATGATCTCCATCGTCACCGGCTCGACACCTTGATCTCCATTGTAGCATCATTGCATGGGCGGCGTCACGCCAAATATTGATTCTACAACTATCGCTAACGCATAGTGATAAAGTAAAGCAA
Organism: Triticum dicoccoides; assembly: GCF_002162155.2. Lineage (NCBI taxonomy): Eukaryota > Viridiplantae > Streptophyta > Magnoliopsida > Poales > Poaceae > Triticum > Triticum dicoccoides. The sequence goes on from NC_041382.1 coordinate 524,377,620, forward strand.
TTACATGGAGCTTGCACTTCATACAATAAAGAGTCAACCCTAAGGCTCCTGCCGGTTGTCGATACTACAGAACATGATCATCTCATACATCAACATATATCACATCATATATTGACCATATCGAATCACAACATGCCCTCCAAAAACAAGTTAGACGTCCTCTACTTTGTTGTTGCAAGTTTTACGTGGCTGCTATGGGCTTCTAGCAAAAATCGTTCTTACCTACGCAAAAACCACAACGGTGTTTCATCAAGTTTGTTGTTTTAAACTTCTTCAAGGACCAGCCATAGTGAAATTTGATTCAACTAAAGTAGGAGAAACAAACACCCGCCAGCCACCTTTATGCAAAACTAGTTGCATGTCTGTCGGTGGAACCGGTCTCATGGGCGTGGACATGTAAGGTTGGTCCGTGCCGCTTCATCCCACAATACAGCCCAATCAAAATAAGACATTGGTGGTAAGCAGTATGACTATCACCACCCATAACTCTTTGTGTTCTACTCGTGCATATCATCTACGCATAGACTTGGCTCATGATGCCACTGTTGGGAATCGTTGCATAGAAAACAAAAAAAATTCTACGCACACGCAATGATCTATCCATGGAGATGCATAGCAACGAGGGGAAGAGTATGTCTACATACCCTCGTAGACCATAAGTGGAAGCGCTTGATAACGCGGTTGATGTAGTTGAACTTCTTCGCGCTCCAACCGATCAAGTACCGAACGTACATCACCTCCGCGTTCTGCACATGTTCAGCTCAGTGACGTCCTCCGCCTTCTTGATCCAGCAAGACCACAAGGTAGTAGATGAGTTCCAGCAGAACGATAGCATGGTGACGGTGATGGTGAAGTGATCTCCGTAGGGCTTCGCCTAAGCACTACGAAAATATGACCGGTGGTGTAAACGATGGAGGGGGCGCCGCACACGGCTAGGCAATTTGTCTGTTGTGTGCTAGGCGCCCCCCCTCCCACATATATATAGGTGGGAGGCAGGGAGGATCAGCCAAGGAGGCGCCCAAGTACGACTAATCCTACTTGGGGTCCCTGCCAAGTCGCGCCCCCTTTCCTTATTTGGAGTGCGGGGAAAGGCAGGGGAGGGTGGCGCCCCCCCCCCCCCTTTTCCTTTCTCCCATGAGAGGCAAAGGCCCTTTTCCTTCCCTAGGGCTGGCCAAACAAGGGACAGGGTGCACCAGCCCCCTTGTGGGCTGGTCTATCCCCTCCTTTGGCTCATAAGGCTCATAACTTGCCGGGGGGTGCCTGGAACCCCTTCCGGTGACCCGATTCCTTCCGGGTACGTTCCGAAACACTTCCGGTTTCCAAATACCATCGTCCAATATATCAATCTTTACCTCTCAACCATTTTGAGACTCCTCATCATGTCCGTGATCTCATTCGAGACTCTGAACAACATTCGGTCACCAAAACATATAACTCATATAACACAATATTGTCAATGAACGTTAAGCGTGCGGACCCTACGGGTTCGAGAACTATGTAGACATGACCGAGACACCTCTCCAGTCAATAACAAATAGCAGAACCTAGATGCCCATATTGGTCCTACATATTCTATGAAGATCTTTATCGGTCGAACCATTATGACAACATATGTAATTCCCTTTGTCCATCGGCATGTTACTTGCCCGAGATTCGATCATCGGTATCTTCATACCTAGTTCAATCTCGTTGCCGGCAAGTCTCTTTACTCGGTTCCGTAATACATCACCTCGTGACTAAACTCCTTAGTCATTTTCTTACAAGCTTATGATGTTTATTACCGAGAGGGCCCAGAGATACCTCTCCGATACTTGGAGTGACAAACCCTAATCTCGATATATGCCAACTCAACAAACACCTTTGGAGATACCTGTAGAGCATCTTTATGATCACCCAGTTACGTTGTGACGTTCAATAGCACACAAGGTATTCTTCCGGTATCCGGGAGTAGCATAATCTCATAGTCGAAGGAATATGTATTTGACATGAAGAAAGCAATAGCAATGAACTGAACGACCAATATGCTAAGCTAATGAATGGGTCTTGTCCATCACATCATTCTCCTGATGATGTGATCCTGTTATCAAATGACAACACATGTCTATGGTTAGTAAACCTTAACCATCTTTGATCAACGAGCTAGTCTAGTAGAGGCTTACTAGGGATACGGTATTTGTTTATGTATTCACACATGTATTTATGTTTCCGATCAATACAATTCTAGCATGAATAATAAACCTTTATCATGATTTAGGAAATATAATAATAACCAATTTATTATTGCCTCTAGGGCATATTTCCATCAGCACTCACAGTCAAGGGATTTAATAATTGGAAGAAGGTGAATGATGGAAACGAATGTGCTTTCTTAACTCACATGGGCAAAGATTCCAACTCTGCTCATAACTTTTCTCAGCTATGTCATGATAATATGAAAAATAGTGTGACTCACATCGACAAGGAATGGTGAAAGTGTCTGGAAAAAAGTTGCAGGTGCAAGGCTAAGGCTTAAACTTACAATTGATTGCATCAAGTAAGAAAATTTTCTATTTTGAGAATTCAAATATTCTATAATGTACAATAAAGCAAGTTATAACCTTTTTCTTGTTGATTTCATCAGGTGGTTAACATTCCAAGCTTGTGCTTATAGAGGCCATGATGAATCTCCGAGATCAAGTAATCAGGGTAATTTTCTTCACCTGGTGAGGTTCTTGGCTTCTTATAACAAAGAGGTGAATGCATTTGTTTTGGAAAATGCTCCAAAGAATGCAAAGTACACCTCCCATACAGTCCAACTAGAAATCCTCACATTACTTTCTAGTAGAGTTAATAGAAAAATTAGAGATGAAATTGGTACTAGGAAGTTCTGCATAATGGTAGATGAAACACAAGATGAGTCTAAAAAAGAGCAAATGCATTGGTTCTTCGATTCCCGAGCACCGAGGGGTTCATACAGGAGCGTTTTCTTGATGTAATTCATGTCACTGACACTACTGCTTTGACTCTCAAGAAGGTAATTTGCAAAGTCGTTTCTGATAATAATTTGAATGTCTAAGATATTAGAGGACAAGGCTATGATGGGGAAAGTACTATGAGAGGTGAATGGAATGGATTGAAGGTTCTAATTCTGAATGACTGTCCTTATCCTTACTATGTGCATTGCGTGGCTCATCAGTTACAGTTGGCGCTTGTTGTTGCGTCAAGAGAGGTACATGTTGTGCATAACTTTTTTCCAAAATGCAAATTTCATTATAAATGTTGTTAGTGCATCGACTAAACGTAATGATGAGTTGCTAGCAAATAAAGCTGTAGAGATTGCACGTGAAATTGAATTGGGAGAACTCGATACATGAAATGGGAAAAATCAGGTAGGAACTTTAGAGAGACTTGGCAACACTAGATGGAGTTCCCACTTAAAGTCAATTCAGAGTTTACAGAAGATGTTTGGCACTGTAATTGAGGTCCTAAGGAGTATAGCAAATGACCGTGCAGCCTCAGAATATTCTAGAGGAGATGCCTTAGGAGCTCTATAAATAATTATGTCATTTGATTTTGTGTTTATTTTACATCTAATGGAGAAAATCATGAAAATCACAGATGTTTTACGTTAAGCATTCCAAAAGAAGTCACTAGACAATCTGAATGCATTAGATTTGGTCTAAAACGCAAAGGTGCTACTTGGTAAGCTGAGAGAAGATGGTTGGGATCCCCTTCTAAAGGAGGTTCAATCTTTTTGTTTGAAGCATGAGATTGACATTCCTAATCTGAATAGCAGGTAACATATATATTTTTCTTGTACATACAATTTAGAATATTATTTATCATATTTACTAGTATATGATGTGATTTGTAGGTACGTAGATGTAACAAAGTCTCACAATAAACATGATAACACTACTACATTACATCACTACAAAGCAGATGTGTTCAATGTTGCCATAGATCAGCAATTGGTTGAGCTAAATGATTGTTTCAGTGTTCAAAACAAAGAGCTTTTGACACTTTGTGCATCTTTGGATCCACTGCAAGACTCATTTGACGTGTATTATATATGCACATTAGTGGAAAAAATTATCCTGCTGACTTTTCTAGTCAAGAACGAGCTCAATTGGAGTCTCAACTTCCCCATTTCCAGCTTGATGTTTGCAACCATTTGGAGCTAAAGAGTTTGCCCTCACTTGCTGATTTGACTATTGGATTATTTAAAATAGGTAAAGTTGCTACATACTCAATGGTTGAATGATTGATAAATTACTGTAGTTGTTCATAACTCTTGCTTATTTGACTGCTTGATTATTAAATATAGGTAAAGGTGCTACATACTCAATGGTTGATAGATTACTACGGTTGGTCATAACTCTTCCGGTGTCAACCGCGACAACTGAGCAAGCTTTTTTAGCTATGAAACTAATCAAGACACGTCTTCGAAACAGAATGGCAGACGACTTTCTTCGACATTACATGGCCGTCTATATTGGGAAGGAAATAGCTGCAAAGATCACATCTGATGAGATAATCAATTTGTTTGACACTGGTGGTCGTAGAGCTCATTTTAAGCTAATAGATATGTAACTTTATTTTATAGTTCTATGAATATCTCTTATGCTTTGTCCTCAATGTTATTGTGACACTTAATATGTCATGATATTTCTTCTATTCTAAGCATTGGTTTCTCACCCCCTAATGTTCAAATCCTGGCTCCGCCCCTGTGTTACATAGTGTAATAATTTGATATGCTTAGTGTAGCAATGTGATGATATATACTTAGTTAGAAATTGATGATATGCTTAATTAGTGTAGTAATGTGTGATGCATCATATGCTTAGTGTGTATATAGTAATGTTGTGATACTACTGGAATCAGGATCTTTGTCGTCAGCCAGCTCTTTGCTGTCTGCTAGCTGGCGGCAAAGAAGTTCTTTGCCATTAGCTTAAATAAAGCTGACGCCAAAGAAAGAACGGATGACAAAGAAGGTGTTTGTCGTCAGCCTGCTCTTTGCCGTATGTTAGCTGACGGCATAGAAGCTGCTTTGCCGCTTGCTAGCACACGACAAAGATGGTGGGTGGCGGACTATGAGAACGGCCTAAAGGCCACTTTCTTTGCCGTCTGCTAGCGGACGGCAAAGCTTCTTTGCCGTCAGCCAGCAGACGACAAAGAAACTGGCTGTTTTAACGGTCGTTTCCCACAGGCCCCACCCCACTAAGTGAAATAAGGCCGAAGCCCCACCCCTCTCTCCCTCCCCTCTATCTCTCTCTCTTTCCCAGCCCTCACCTCACCCACGCCGCCGCCCCCACCCCGACCCCCTG